>NW_027513139.1:105638-263827 GCF_048772815.1 Callospermophilus lateralis
CTAGCACAAACCGTGTTTGATTTAGAGTTCGAACTGCATCTGTCAATATAGGAGAAAACAGAGTGAAACCTAAAAATTCAAACTGTTACCTCAAACGAATGCATCAACCTAGGAGAACGAAACTTGGGCATCCAAGATTGATTGGTGTACTGATCATTACCTGAAAGTATCATGAAGTTTGGATGAAAAAATATATGTTGAGATTTCAGGAGACTCTTATTTTTTGGAAGTTTCGCAACCCCTTTCAATATAAGAGTTATTCGCCAGTCCCTGCTTTAGGCTACATCAAGAGGAAACAAACCTTAGAGATAGAACGTAGAACTACTGTATTGTGTCAATTTTCAAGAAGCTAGCACAAACCGTGTATGATTTAGAGTTTGAACTACATTTGTCAATATAGGAGAAAACAGAGTGAAACCTAAAAATTCAAACTGTTACTGCAAACGAATGCATCAACCTAGGAGAATGAAACTTGAGCATCCAAGTGGCATTGGTGTACTGATCATTACTTGAAAGTATCATGAAGATTGGATGAAAAAATATATGTTCAGATTTCAGAAGACACTGGTTTTTGGAAGTTTGGCAACCCCTTTCAATAAAAGTGTTATTCGCCAGTCCCTGCAATAGGCTACATGAAGAGGAAACAAACCTTAGAGATAGAACACAGAACTAATGTATTGTGTCAAGTTTCAAGAAGCTAGCACAAACCTTGTTTGATTTAGAGTTCGAACTGCATCTGTCAATATAGGAGAAAACAGAGTGAAACCTAAAAATTCAAACTGTTACTGCAAACGAATGCATCAACCTAGGAGAACGAAACTTGGGCATCCAAGTTTGATTGGTGTACTGATCATTACCTGAAAGTATCATGAAGTTTGGATGAAAAAATATATGTTGAGATTTCAGGAGACTCTTATTTTTTGGAAGTTTCGCAACCCCTTTCAATATAAGAGTTATTCGCCAGTCCCTTGTTTAGGCTAAATCAAGAAGAAACAAACCTTAGAGATAGAACATAGAACTACAGTATTTTGTCAAGTTTCAAGAAGCTAGCACAAACCGTGTTTGATTTAGAGTTCGAACTGCATCTGTCAATATAGGACAAAACAGAGTGAAACGTAAAAATTCAAACTGTTACTGCAAACGAATGCTTCAACCTAGGAGAACGAAACTTGGGCATCAAGTTTGATTGGTGCACTGCTCATTACTTGAAAGTATCATGAAGGTCTGAAGAAAAAATATATGATGAGATTTCAGGAGACTCTAGTTTTTTGGCAGCCTAACAACGCCTTTCATTGAATGTGTTATTCGCCAGTCTCTGCTTAAGGCTACATCAAGACTAAACAAACCTTAGGGATAGAAAGTAGAACTACTGTATTGTGTCAAGTTTCAAGAATCTAGCACAAACCGTGTTTGATTTAGAGTTGGAACTGCATCTGTCAATATAGGAGAAAACCGAGTGAAACCTAAAAATTCAAACTGTTACTGCAAACGAATGCATCAACCTAGGAGAACGAAACTTGGGCATCCAAGATTGATTGGTGTACTGATCATTACCTGAAAGTATCATGAAGTTTGGATGAAAAAATATATGGTGAGATTTCAGGAGACTCTTATTTTTTGGAAGTTTCGCAACCCCTTTCAATATAAGAGTTATTCGCCAGTCCCTGCTTTAGGCTACATCAAGAGGAAACAAACCTTAGAGATAGAACGTAGAACTACTGTATTGTGTCAATTTTCAAGAAGCTAGCACAAACCGTGTATGATTTAGAGTTTGAAATACATTTGTCAATATAGGAGAAAACAGAGTGAAACCTAAAAATTCAAACTGTTACTGCGAACGAATGCATCAACCTAGGAGAATGAAACTTGAGCATCCAAGTGGCATTGGTGTACTGATCATTAATTGAAAGTATCATGAAGTTTGGATGAAAAAATATATGTTGAGATTTCAGGAGACTGTAGTTTTTTGGCAGCCTAACAACGCCTTTCATTGAAAGTGTTATTCGCCAGTCTCTGCTCAAGGCTACAAAAAGAGGAAGCAAACTTTAGGGAAAGAATGTAGAACTACTTTATTGTGTCAAGTTTCAAGAAGCTAGCACAAACCGTGTTTGATTTAGAGTTCTATCTGCATCTGTCAATATAGGAGAAAACAGAGAGAAACCTAAAAATTCAAACTGTTCCTGCAAACGAATGCATCAACCTAAGAGAAGGAAACTTGGGCATCCAAGTTTGATTGGTGTACTGATCATTACCTGAAAGTATCATGAAGTTTGGATGAAAAAATATATGTTGAGATTTCAGGAGACTCTTATTTTTTGGAAGTTTCGCAACCCCTTTCAATATAAGAGTTATTCGCCAGTCCCTGCTTTAGGCTACATCAAGAGGAAACAAACCTTAGAGATAGAACGTAGAACTAATGTATTGTGTCAAGTTTCAAGAAGCTAGCACAAACCGTGTTTGATTTAGAGTTCGAACTGCATCTGTCAATATAGGACAAAACAGAGTGAAACGTAAAAATTCAAACTGTTACTGCAAACGAATGCTTCAACCTAGGAGAACGAAACTTGGGCATCCAAGTTTGATTGGTGCACTCCTCATTACTTGAAAGTATCATGAAGTTCGGAAGAAAAAATATATGATGAGATTTCAGGAGACTGTAGTTTTTTGGCAGCCTAACAACGCCTTTCATTGAATGTGTTATTCGCCAGTCTCTGCTTAAGCCTACATCAAGAGGAAACAAACCTTAGGGATAGAAAGTAGAACTACTTTATTGTGTCATGTTTCAAGTAGCTAGCACAAACCGTATTTGATTTAAAGTTCTAACTGCATCTGTCAATATAGGAGAAAACAGAGTGAAACCTAATAATTTAAACTGTTCCTGCAAATGAGTGCTTCAACCTAGAAGAACAAAATTATGCATCCAAGTGGGATTGGTGTACTGATCATTAGTTGAATGTATCATGAAGATTGGATGAAAAAATATATGTTCAGTTTCAAGGAGACTCTAGTTTTTTTAAGTTTGGCAACCCCTTTCAATAAAAGTGTTATTCACCAGTCCCTGCATTAGGCTACATCAAGAGGAAACAAACCTTACAGAAAGAACATAGAACTACTGTATTGTGTCAATTATCAAGAAGCTAGAACAAACCGTGTTTGATTTAGAGTTCGAACTGCATCTGTCAATATAGGAGAAAACAGAGTGCAACCTAATAATTCAAACTGTTACTGCAAACGAATGCATCAACCTAGGAGAACGAAACATGGGCATCCAAGTTTGATTGGTGCACTGCTCATTACTTGAAAGTATCATGAAGGTCGGAAGAAAAAATATATGATGAGATTTCAGGAGACTGTAGTTTTTTGGCAGCCTAACAACACCTTTCATTGAAAGTGTTATTCGCCAGTCCCTGCATTAGGCTACATCAAAAAGAAACAAACCATAGAGATAGAACATAGAACTACATTATTGTGTCAAGTTTCAAGAAGCTAGCACAAACCGTGTTTGATTTAGAGTTCTATCTGCATCTGTGAATATAGGAGAAAACAGAGTGAAACCTAAAAATTAACACTGTTAATGCAAACGAATGCTTCAATCTAGGAGAATGAAACTTGAGCAACCAAGTGGCATTGGTGTACTGATCATTACTTGAAAGTATCATGAAGATTGGATGAAAAAATATATGTTGAGATTTCAGAAGACTCTAGTTTTTGGAAGTTTGGCAACCCCTTTCAATAAAAGTGTTATTCGCCATCCCTGCATTAGGCTACATCAAGAGGAAACAAACCTTAGAGATAGAACGTAGAACTAGTGTATTGTGTCAAGTTTCAAGAAGTTGGACAAACCGTGTTTGATTTAGAGTTCAAACTGCATCTGTCAATATAGGAGAAAACAGAGTGAAACCTAAAAATTCAAACTGTTACTGCAAACGAATGCATCAACCTAGGAGAACGAAACTTGGGCATCCAAGTTTGATTGGTGTACCGATCATTACCTGAAAGTATCATGAAGTTTGGATGAAAAAATATATGTTGAGATTTCAGGAGACTGTAGTTTTTTGGCAGCCTATCAACGCCTTTCATTGAAAGTGTTATTCGCTAGTCTCTGCTGAAGGCTACATCAAGAGGAAGCAAACTTTAGGGATTGAATGTAGAACTACTTTATTTTGTCAAGTTTCAAGAAGCTAGCACAAACCGTGTTTGATTTAGAGTTCTATCTGCATCTGTCAATATAGGAGAAAACAGAGTGAAACCTAAAAATTAAAACTGTTCCTGCAAACGAATGCATCAACCTAGGAGAACGAAACTTGGGCATACAAGTTGATTGGTGTACTGATCATTACCTGAAAGTATCATGAAGTTTGGATGAAAAAATATATGTTGAGATTTCAGGAGACTCTTATTTTTTGGAAGTTTTGCAACCCGTTTCAATATAAGAGTTATTCGCCAGTCCCTTGTTTAGGCTACATCAAGAGGAAACACACCTTAGAGATAGAACGTAGAACTACAGTATTTTGTCAAGTTTCAAGAAGCTAGCACAAACCGTGTTTGATTTAGAGTTCGAACTGCATCTGTCAATATAGGACAAAACAGAGTGAAACCAAAAAATTCAAACTGTTACTTCAAACGAACGCTTCAAACTAGGAGAACAAAACTTGGGCATCCAAGTTTGATTGGTGCACGGCTCCTTACTTGAATGTATCATGAAGTTCGGAAGAAAAAATATATGATGAGATTTCAGGAGACTGTAGTTTTTTGGCAGCCTAACTACGCCTTTCATTGAATGGGTTATTCGCCAGTCTCTGCGTAAGGCTACATCAAGAGGAAACAAACCTTAGAGATAGAACGTAGAACTACATTATTGTGTCAAGTTTCAAGAAGCTAGCACAAACCAACAGAGTGAAACCTAAAAATTCAAACTGTTACTGCAAACGAATGCATCAACCTAGGAGAATGAGACTTGAGCATCCAAGTGGGATTTGTGTACTGATCATTACTTGAAAGTCCATGAAGGTTGGATGAAAAAATATATGTTGAGATTTCAGAAGACTCTGGTTTTTGGAAGTTTGGCAACCCCTTTCAATAACAGTGTTATTCGCCAGTCCCTGCATTAGGCTACATCAAGAGAAAACAAACCTTAGAGATAGAACGTAGAACTAATGTATTGTGTCAAGTTTCAAGAAGCTAGCACAAACCGTGACTGGTTTAGAGTTCGAACTGCATCTGTCAATATAGGAGAAAACAGAGTGAAACCTAAAAATCAAACTGTTACTGCAAACGAATGCATCAACCTAGGAGAACGAAACTTGGGCATCCAAGTTTGATTGGTGTACTGCTCATTACTTGAAAGTATCATTAAGGTCGGAAAAAAAATAAGTGTTGAGATTTCTAGGAGACTAGTTTTATGGCAGCCTAACAACGCCTTTCATTGAAAGGGTTATTCGCCAGTCTCTGCTGAAGTCTACATCAAGAGAAAACAAACCTTAGGGATATAATGTAGAACTACTTAATTGTGTCAACTTTCAAGAAGCTAGCAAAAACCGTGTATGATTTAGAGTTTGAACTACATTTGTCAATATAGGAGAAAACAGAGTGAAACCTAAAAATTCAAACTGTTAATGCAAACGAATGCTTCAACGTAAGAGAATGAAACTTGACCAACCAAGTGGGATTGGTGTACTGATATTTACATGAAAGTATCATGAAGATTGGATGAAAAAATATATGTTGAGATTTCAGAAGTCTCTAGTTTTTGGAAGTTTGGCAACCCCTTTCAATGAAAGTGTTCTTCGCCAATCCCTGCATTAGGCTACATCAAGAGGAAACAAACCTTAGAGATAGAACGTAGAACTAGTGTATTGTGTCAAGTTTCGAGAAGCTAGCACAAACCATGTTTGATTTAGAGTTCGAACTGCATCTGTCAATATAGGACAAAACAGAGTGAAACGTAAAAATTCAAACTGTTACTGCAAACGAATGCTTCAACCTAGGAGAACGAAACTTGGGCATCCAAGTTTGATTGGTGCACTGCTCATTACTTGAAAGTATCATGAAGTTCGGAAGAAAAAATATATGATGAGATTTCAGGAGACTGTAGTTTTTTGGCAGCCTAACAACGCCTTTCATTGAATGTGTTATTCGCCAGTCTCTGCTTAAGCCTACATCAAGAGGAAACAAACCTTAGGGATAGAAAGTAGAACTACTTTATTGTGTCATGTTTCAAGTAGCTAGCACAAACCGTATTTGATTTAAAGTTCTAACTGCATCTGTCAATATAGGAGAAAACAGAGTGAAACCTAATATTTTAAACTGTTCCTGCAAACGAGTGCTTCAACCTAGAAGAACAAAATTATGCATCCAAGTGGGATTGGTGTACTGATCATTAGTTGAATGTATCATGAAGATTGGATGAAAAAATATATGTTCAGTTTTAAGGAGACTCTAGTTTTTTTAAGTTTTGCAACCCCTTTCAATAAAAGTGTTATTCGCCAGTCCCTGCATTAGGCTACATCAAGAGGAAACAAACCTTAGAGAAAAAACGTAGAACTACTGTATTGTGTCAATTATCAAGAAGCTAGAACAAACCGTGTTTGATTTAGAGTTCGAACTGCATCTGTCAATATAGGAGAAAACAGAGTGCAACCTAAAAATTTAAACTGTTACTGCAAACGAATGCATCAACCTAGGAGAACGAAACATGGGCATCCAAGTTTGATTGGTGCACTGCTCATTACTTGAAAGTATCATGTAGTTCGGAAGAAAAAATATATGATGAGATTTCAGGAGACTGTAGTTTTTTGGCAGCCTAACAACACCTTTCATTGAAAGTGTTATTCGCCAGTCCCTGCATTAGGCTACATCAAGAAGAAACAAAGCTTAGAGATAGAACATAGAACTACATTATTGTGTCAAGTTTCAAGAAGCTAGCACAAACCGTGTTTGATTTAGAGTTCTATCTGCATCTGTGAATATAGGAGAAAACAGAGTGAAACCTAAAAATTAACACTGTTAATGCAAACGAATGCTCCAATCTAGGAGAATGAAACTTGAGCATCCAAGTGGCATTGGTGTACTGATCATTACTTGAAAGTATCATGAAGATTGGATGAAAAGATATATGTTGAGATTTCAGAAGACTCTAGTTTTTGGAAGTTTGGTAACCCCTTTCAATAAAAGTGTTATTCGCCATCCCTGCATTAGGCTACACCAAGAGGAAACAAACCTTAGAGATAGAACGTAGAACTAGTGTATTGTGTCAAGTTTCAAGAAGTTGGACACACCGTGTTTGATTTAGAGTTCAAACTGCATCTGTCAATATAGGAGAAAACAGAGTGAAACCTAAAAATTCAAACTGTTACTGCAAACGAATGCATCAACCTAGGAGAACGAAACTTGGGCATCCAAGTTTGATTGGTGTACTGATCATTACCTGAAAGTATCATGAAGTTTGGATGAAAAAATATATGTTGAGATTTCAGGAGACTGTAGTTTTTTGGCAGCTTAACAACGCCTTTCATTGAAAGTGTTATTCGCTAGTCTCTGCTGAAGGCTACATCAAGAGGAAGCAAACTTTAGGGATAGAATGTAGAACTACTTTATTTTGTCAAGTCAAGAAGCTAGCACAAACCGTGTTTGATTTAGAGTTCTATCTGCATCTGTCAATATAGGACAAAACAGAGTGAAACCTAAAAATTCAAACTGTTACTTCAAACGAATGCATCAACCTAGGAGAACGAAACTTGGGCATCCAAGATTGATTGGTGTACTGATCATTACCTGAAAGTATCATGAAGTTTGGATGAAAAAATATATGGTGAGATTATAGGAGACTCTCATTTTTTGGAAGTTTTGCAACCCGTTTCAATATAAGAGTTATTCGCCAGTCCCTTGTTTAGGCTACATCAAGAGGAAACACACCTTAGAGATAGAACGTAGAACTACAGTATTTTGTCAAGTTTCAAGAAGCTAGCACAAACCGTGTTTGATTTAGAGTTCGAACTGCATCTGTCAATATATTAGAAAACAGAGTGAAACCTAAAAATTCAAACTGTTACTTCAAACGAACGCTTCAAACTAGGAGAACGAAACTTGGGCATCCAAGTTTGATTGGTGCACTGCTCCTTACTTGAAAGTACCATGAAGGTTGGATGAAAAAATATATGTTGAGATTTCAGAAGACTCTGGTTTTTGGAAGTTTGGCAACCCCTTTCAATAAAAGTGTTATTCGCCAGTCCCTGCATTAGGCTACATCAAGAGGAAACAAACCTTAGAGATAGAACGTAGAACTAATGTACTGTGTCAAGTTTCAAGAAGCTAGCACAAACCGTGTATGATTTAGAGTTTGAACTACATTTGTCAATATAGGAGAAAACAGAGTGAAACCTAAAAATTCAAACTGTTAATGCAAACGAATGCTTCAACGTAGGAGAATGAAACTTGAGCACCCAAGTGGGATTGGTGTACTGATATTTACATGAAAGTATCATGAAGATTGGATGAAAAAATATATGTTGAGATTTCAGAAGACTCTAGTTTTTGGAAGTTTGGCAACCCCTTTCAATAAAAGTGTTCTTCGCCAGTCCCTGCATTAGGCTACATCAAGAGGAAACAAACCTTAGAGATAGAACGAAGAACTAGTGTATTGTGTCAAGTTTCGAGAAGCTAGCACAAACCTTGTTTGATTTAGAGTTCGAACTGCATCTGTCAATATAGGAGAAAACAGAGTGAAACCTAAAAATTCAAACTGTTCCTGCAAACGAATGCTTCAATCTAGGAGAACGAAACTTGGGCTCCAAGTTTGATTGGTGTACTGATCATTACCTGAAAGTTTCATGAAGTTTGGATGAAAAAATATATGTTGAGATTTCAGGAGACTCTTATTTTTTGGAAGTTTCGCAACCCCTTTCAATATAAGAGTTATTCGCCAGTCCCTGCTTTAGGCTACATCAAGATGAAACAAACCTTAGAGATAGAACATAGAACTACAGTATTTTGTCAAGTTTCAAGAAGCTAGCACAAACTGTGTTTGATTTTGAGTTCAAACTGCATCTGTCAATATAGGACAAAACAGAGTGAAACCTAAAAATTCAAACTTTTACTGCAAACGAATGATTCAACCTAGGAGAACGAAACTTGGGCATCCAAGTTTGATTGGTGCACTGCTCATTACTTGAAAGTATAATGAAGGTCGGAAGAAAAAATACATGATGAGATTTCAGGAGACTGTAGTTTATTGGCAGCCTAACAACGCCTTTCATTGAATGTGTTATCCGACAGTCTCTGCTTAAGGCTACATCAAGAGGAAACAAACCTTAGAGATAGAATGTAGAACTACTGTATTGTGTCAAGTTTCAAGAAGCCAGCACAAACCCTGTATGATTTAGAGTTTGAACTACATTTGTCAATATAGGAGAAAACAGAGTGAAACCTAAAAATTCAAACTGTTACTGCAAACGAATGCATCAACCTAGGAGAATGAAACTTGAGCATCCAAGTGGGATTGGTTTACTGATCATTACTTGAAAGTATCATGAAGGTAGGATGGAAAAATATATGTTGAGATTTCAGAAGACTCTGGTTTTTGAAAGTTTGGCAACCCCTTTCAATAAAAGTGTTATTCGCCAGTCCCTGCATTAGGCTACATCAAGAGGAAACAAACCTTAGAGATAGAACGTAGAACTAATGTATTGTGTCAAGTTTCAAGAAGCTAGCACAATCCGTGTTTGATTTAGAGTTCGAACTGCATCTGTCAATATAGGAGAAAACAGAGTGAAACTTAAAAATTCAAACTGTTACTGCAAACGAATGCATCAACCTAGGAGAACGAACCTTGGGCATCCAAGTTTGATTGGTGTACTGATCATTACCTGAAAGTATCATGAAGTTTGGATGAAAAAATATATGTTGAGATTTCAGGAGACTGTAGTTTTTTTGGCAGCCTAACAACGCCTTTTATTGAAAGTGTTATTCGCCAGTCTCTGCTGAAGGCTACATCAAGAGGAAGCAAACATTAGTGATAGAATGTAGAACTACTCTATTGTGTCAATTTTCAAGAAGCGACCACAAACCGTGTTTGATTTAGAATTCTATCTGCATCTGTCAATATAGGAGAAAACAGAGTGAAACCTAAAAATTCAAACTGTTACTGCAAACGAATGCTTCAAAGTAGGAGAACGAAACTTGAGCATCCAAGTGGGATTGGTGTACTGATCATTACATGAAAGTGTCATGAAGTTTTGATGAAAAAATATACGTTGAGTTTTCAGGAGACTCTAGTTTTTTGGAAGTTTGGCAACCCCTTTCATTATAATTGTTATTCGCAAGTCCCTGCTTTAGGCTACATCAGGAGGAAACAAACCTTAGAGATAGAACGTAGAACAACCGTACTGTGCCAAGTTTCAAGAAGCTAGCACAAACCGTGTTTGATTTAGAGTTCGAACTGCATCTGACAATATAGGAGAAAACAGAGTGAAACCTAAAAATTCAAACTGTTACTGCAAACGAATGCTTCAACCTAGGAGAATGAAACGTGGGCATCGAAGTTTGATTGGTGCACTGCTCATTACTTGAAAGTATCTTGAAGGTCAGAAGAAAAAATAAATGATGAGATTTCAGGAGACTGTAGTTTATTGGCAGCCTAACAATGCCTTTCATTGAATGTGTTATTCGACAGTCTCTGCTTAAGGCTACATCAAGAGGAAACAAACTTTAGAGATAGAACGTAGAACTAGTGTATTGTGTCAAGTTACAAGAAGCTAGCACAAACCGTGTATGATTTAGAGTTTGAACTACATTTGTCAATATAGAAGAAAACAGAGTGAAACCTAAAAATTCAAACTGTTCCTGCAAACGAATGCATCAACCTAGGAGAACGAAACTTGGGCATACAAGTTTGATTCGTGTACTGATCATTACCTGAAAGTATCATGAATTTTGGATGAAAAAATATATGTTGAGATTTCAGGAGACTCTTATTTTTGGAAGTTTTGCAACCCGTTTCAATATAAGAGTTATTCGCCAGTCCCTTGTTTAGGCTACATCAAGAGGAAACACACCTTAGAGATAGAACGTAGAACTACAGTATTTTGTCAAGTTTCAAGAAGCTAGCACAAACCGTGTTTGATTTAGAGTTCGAACTGCATCTGTCAATATAGGACAAAACAGAGTGAAACCTAAAAATTCAAACTGTTACTTCAAACGAACGCTTCAAACTAGGAGAACGAAACTTGGGCATCCAAGTTTGATTGGTGCACTGCTCCTTACTTGAAAGTACCATGAAGGTTGGATGAAAAAATATATGTTGAGATTTCAGAAGACTCTGGTTTTTGGAAGTTTGGCAACCCCTTTCAATAAAAGTGTTATTCGCAAGTCCCTGCATTAGGCTACATCAAGAGGAAACAAACCTTAGAGATAGAACGTAGAACTAATGTACTGTGTCAAGTTTCAAGAAGCTAGCACAAACCGTGTTTGGTTTAGAGTTCGAACTGCAACTGTCAATATATTAGAAAACAGAGTGAAACCTAAAAATTCAAACTGTTACTGCAAACGAATGCATCAACCTAGGAGAACGAAACTTGGGCATCCAAGTTTGATTGGTGTACTGCTCATTGCTTGAAAGTATCATTAAGGTCGGAAAAAAAATAAGTGTTGAGATTTCTAGGAGAGTAGTTTTTTGGCAGCCTAACAACGCCTTTCATTGAAAGGGTTATTCGCCAGTCTGTGCTGAAGTCTACATCAAGAGAAAACAAACCTTAGGGATATAATGTAGAACTACTTTATTGTGTCAACTTTCAAGAAGCTAGCACAAACCGTGTATGATTTAGAGTTTGAACTACATTTGTCAATATAGGAGAAAACAGAGTGAAACCTAAAAATTCAAACTGTTAATGCAAACGAATGCTTCAACGTAGGAGAATGAAACTTGAGCACCCAAGTGGGATTGGTGTACTGATATTTACATGAAAGTATCATGAAGATTGGATGAAAAAATATATGTTGAGATTTCAGAAGACTCTAGTTTTTGGAAGTTTGGCAACCCCTTTCAATAAAAGTGTTCTTCGCCAGTCCCTGCATTAGGCTACATCAAGAGGAAACAAACCTTAGAGATAGAACGAAGAACTAGTGTATTGTGTCAAGTTTCAAGAAGCTAGCACAAACCTTGTTTGATTTAGAGTTCGAACTGCATCTGTCAATATAGGAGAAAACAGAGTGAAACCTAAAAATTCAAACTGTTCCTGCAAACGAATGCTTCAATCTAGGAGAACGAAACTTGGGCTCCAAGTTTGATTGGTGTACTGATCATTACCTGAAAGTTTCATGAAGTTTGGATGAAAAAATATATGTTGAGATTTCAGGAGACTCTTATTTTTTGGAAGTTTCGCAACCCCTTTCAATATAAGAGTTATTCGCCAGTCCCTGCTTTAGGCTACATCAAGATGAAACAAACCTTAGAGATAGAACATAGAACTACAGTATTTTGTCAAGTTTCAAGAAGCTAGCACAAACTGTGTTTGATTTTGAGTTCAAACTGCATCTGTCAATATAGGACAAAACAGAGTGAAACCTAAAAATTCAAACTTTTACTGCAAACGAATGATTCAACCTAGGAGAACGAAACTTGGGCATCCAAGTTTGATTGGTGCACTGCTCATTACTTGAAAGTATAATGAAGGTCGGAAGAAAAAATACATGATGAGATTTCAGGAGACTGTAGTTTATTGGCAGCCTAACAACGCCTTTCATTGAATGTGTTATCCGACAGTCTCTGCTTAAGGCTACATCAAGAGGAAACAAACCTTAGAGATAGAATGTAGAACTACTGTATTGTGTCAAGTTTCAAGAAGCCAGCACAAACCCTGTATGATTTAGAGTTTGAACTACATTTGTCAATATAGGAGAAAACAGAGTGAAACCTAAAAATTCAAACTGTTACTGCAAACGAATGCATCAACCTAGGAGAATGAAACTTGAGCATCCAAGTGGGATTGGTTTACTGATCATTACTTGAAAGTATCATGAAGGTAGGATGGAAAAATATATGTTGAGATTTCAGAAGACTCTGGTTTTTGAAAGTTTGGCAACCCCTTTCAATAAAAGTGTTATTCGCCAGTCCCTGCATTAGGCTACATCAAGAGGAAACAAACCTTAGAGATAGAACGTAGAACTAATGTATTGTGTCAAGTTTCAAGAAGCTAGCACAATCCGTGTTTGATTTAGAGTTCGAACTGCATCTGTCAATATAGGAGAAAACAGAGTGAAACTTAAAAATTCAAACTGTTACTGCAAACGAATGCATCAACCTAGGAGAACGAACCTTGGGCATCCAAGTTTGATTGGTGTACTGATCATTACCTGAAAGTATCATGAAGTTTGGATGAAAAAATATATGTTGAGATTTCAGGAGACTGTAGTTTTTTTGGCAGCCTAACAACGCCTTTTATTGAAAGTGTTATTCGCCAGTCTCTGCTGAAGGCTACATCAAGAGGAAGCAAACATTAGTGATAGAATGTAGAACTACTCTATTGTGTCAATTTTCAAGAAGCGACCACAAACCGTGTTTGATTTAGAATTCTATCTGCATCTGTCAATATAGGAGAAAACAGAGTGAAACCTAAAAATTCAAACTGTTACTGCAAACGAATGCTTCAAAGTAGGAGAACGAAACTTGAGCATCCAAGTGGGATTGGTGTACTGATCATTACATGAAAGTGTCATGAAGTTTTGATGAAAAAATATACGTTGAGTTTTCAGGAGACTCTAGTTTTTTGGAAGTTTGGCAACCCCTTTCATTATAATTGTTATTCGCAAGTCCCTGCTTTAGGCTACATCAGGAGGAAACAAACCTTAGAGATAGAACGTAGAACAACCGTACTGTGCCAAGTTTCAAGAAGCTAGCACAAACCGTGTTTGATTTAGAGTTCGAACTGCATCTGACAATATAGGAGAAAACAGAGTGAAACCTAAAAATTCAAACTGTTACTGCAAACGAATGCTTCAACCTAGGAGAATGAAACGTGGGCATCGAAGTTTGATTGGTGCACTGCTCATTACTTGAAAGTATCTTGAAGGTCAGAAGAAAAAATAAATGATGAGATTTCAGGAGACTGTAGTTTATTGGCAGCCTAACAATGCCTTTCATTGAATGTGTTATTCGACAGTCTCTGCTTAAGGCTACATCAAGAGGAAACAAACTTTAGAGATAGAACGTAGAACTAGTGTATTGTGTCAAGTTACAAGAAGCTAGCACAAACCGTGTATGATTTAGAGTTTGAACTACATTTGTCAATATAGAAGAAAACAGAGTGAAACCTAAAAGTTCAAACTGTTACTGAAAACGAATGCATCAACCTAGGAGATCGAAACTTGGGCATCCAAGTTTGATTGGTGTACTGCTCATTACTTGAAAGTATCATGAAGGTCGGAAAAAAATATGTGTTGAGATTTCAGGAGACTTTAGTTTTTTGGCAGCCTAACAACGCCTTTCATTGAAATTGTTATTCGCCAGTCTGTGCTGAAGGCTGCATCAAGAGGAAACAAAACTTAGGGATAGAATGTAGAACTAATTTATTGTGTCAAGTTTCAAGAAGCTAGCACAAACCGTGTTTGATTTAGAGTTCTAGCTGAATCTGTCAGTATAGGAGAAAACAGAGTGAAACCTAGAAATTCAAACTGTTACTGCAAACGAATGCATCAACATAGAAGAACGAAACATGGGCATCCAAGTTTGATTGTTGTACTGCTCATTACTTGAAAGTATCATTAAGGTCGGAAAAAAAATATGTGTTGAGATTTCAGGAGACTCTAGTTTTTTGGCAGCCTAACAACGCCTTTCATTGAAAGTGTTATTCGCCAGTCCCTGCATTAGGCTACATCAAGAGGAAACAAACCTTAGAGATAGAACGTAGAACTACATTATTGTGTCAAGTTTCAAGAGGCTAGCACAAACCGACAGAGTGAAACCTAAAAATTCAAACTGTTCCTGCAAACGAATGCTTCAATCTAGGAGAATGAAACTTGAGCATCCAAGTGGCATTGGTGTACTGATCATTACTTGAAAGTATCATGAAGATTGGATGAAAAAATATATGTTGAGATTTCAGAAGACTCTGGTTTGTGGAAGTTTGGCAACCCCTTTCAATAAAAGTGTACTCGCCAGTCCCTGCATTAGGCTACATCAAGAGGAAACAAACCTTAGAGATAGAACGTAGAACTAATGTATTGTGTCAAGTTTCAATAAGCTAGCACAAACCGTGTTTGATTTAGAGTTCGAACTGCATCTGTCAATATAGGAGAAAACAGAGTGAAACCTAGAAATTCAAACTGTTACTGCAAACGAATGCATCAACCTAGGAGAACGAAACTTGGGCATCCAAGTTTGATTGTTGTACTGCTCATTACTTGAAAGTATCATTAAGGTCGGAAAAAAAAATATGTGTTGAGATTTCAGGACACTCTAGTTTTTTGGCAGCCTAACAACGCCTTTCATTGAAAGCGTTATTCGCCAGTCTGTGCTGAAGGCTGCATCAAGAGGAAACAAACCTTAGAGATAGAACGTAGAACTACTGTATTGCGTCAAGTTTCAAGAAGCTAGCACAAACCGTGTATGATTTAGAGTTTGAACTACATTTGTCAATATAGGACAAAACAGAGTGAAACCTAAAAATTCAAACTGTTACTGCAAACGAATGCATCAACCTAGGAGAATGAAACTTGAGCATCCAAGTGGGATTGGTGTACTGATCATTACTTGAAAGTATCATGAAGATGATGAAAAAATATATGTTGAGATTTCAGAAGACTCTGGTTTTTGGAAGTTTGGCAACCCCTTTCAATAAAACTGTTATTCGCCAGTCCCTGCATTAGGCTACATCAAGAGGAAACAAACCTTAGAGATAGAACGTAGAACTAATGTATTGTGTCAAGTTTCAAGAAGCTAGCACAAACCGTGTTTGATTTAGAGTTCGAATTGCATCTGTCAATATAGGAGAAAGCAGACTGAAACCTAAAAATTCGAACTCTTACCGCAAACCAATGCATCAACCTAGGAGAACGAAACTTGGGCATCCAAGTTTGATTGGTGTACTGATTATTACCTGAAAGTATCATGAAGTTTGGATGAAAAAATATATGTTGAGATTTCAGGAGACTCTTATTTTTTGGAAGTTTCGCAACCCCTTTCAATATAAGAGTTATTCGCCAGTCGCTTGTTTAGGCTACATCAAGAGGAAACAATTCTTAGAGATAGAACGTAGAACTACATTATTTTGTCAAGTTTCAAGAAGCTAGCACAAACCGTGTTTAATTTAGAGTTCGAACCTCATCTGTCAATATAAGACAAAACAGAGTGAAACCTAAAAATTCAAACTGTTACTGCAAACGGATGCTTCAACCTAGGAGAATGAAACTTGGGCATCCAAGTTTGATTGGTACACTGCTATTACTTGAAAGTATCATGAAGGTCGGAAGAAAAAATATATGATGAGATTTCAGGAGACTGTAGTTTTTTGGTAGCCTAACAACGCCTTTCATTGAATGTGATATTCGCCAGTCTCTCCTTAAGGCTACATCAAGAGGAAACAAACCTTAGGGATAGAACGTAGAACTACTTTATTGTGTCATGTATCAAGTAGCTAGCACAAACCGTGTTTGATTTAAAGTTCTAAGTGCATCTGTCAATATAGGAGAAAACAGAGTGAAACCTAAAAATTCAAACTGTTCCTGCAAACGAGTGCTTCAACCTAGAAGAACAAATCTTGGGCATCGAAGTGGGATTGGTGTACTGATCATTACTTGAATGTATCATGAAGATTGGATGAAAAAATAAATTTGAGATTTCAGGAGACTCTAGTTTTTTGGAAGTTTGGCAACCCCTTTAAATAAAAGTGTTATTCGCCACTCCCTGCATTAGGCTACATCAAGAGGAAACAAACCTTAGAGATAGAACGTAAAACTACTGTATTGTGTCAAGTATCAAGAATCTAGAACAAACCGTGTTTGATTTAGAGTTCGAACTGCATCTGTCAATATAGGAGAAAACAGAGTGCAACCTAAAAATTCAAACTGTTACTGCAAACGAATGCATCAACCTAGGAAAACGAAACTTGGGCATCCAAGTTTGATTGGTGTACTGCTCATTACTTGAAAGTATCATGAAATTTGGAAAAAAAATATGCGTTGACATTTCAGGAGACTGTAGTTTTTTGGCAGCCTAACAACGCCTTTCATTGAAAGTGTTATTCGAAAGTCCCTGCATTAGGCTACATCAAGAGGAAACAAACCTTAGAGATAGAAAGTAGAACTACATTATTGTGTCAAGTTTCAAGAAGCTAGCACAAACCGTGTTTGATATAGAGATCTATCTGCATCTGTCAATATAGGAGAAAACAGAGTGAAACCTAAAAATTTAAACTGTTCTTGCAAACGAATGCTTCAATCTAGGAGAATGAAACTTGAGCATCCAAGTGGCGTTGGTGTACTGATCATTACTTGAAAGTATCATGAAGATTGGATGAAAAAATATATGTTGAGATATTAGAAGACTCTGGTTTGTGGAAGTTTGTCAACCCCTTTCAATAAAAGTGTTATTCGCCAGTCCCTGCATTAGGCTACATCAAGAGGAAACAAACCTTAGCGATAGAACGTAGAACTAATGTATTGTGTCAAGTTTCTAGAGGCTAGCACAAACCGTGTTTGATTTAGAGTTCGAACTGCATCTGTCAATATAGGAGAAAACAGAGTGAAACCTAAAAATTCAAACTGTTACTGCAAACGAATGCATCAACCTAGGAGAATGAAACTTGGGCATCCAAGTTTGATTGGTGTACTGCTCATTACTTGAAAGTATCATTAAGGTCAGAAAAAAAAATATGTGTTGAGATTAGGAGACTCTAGTTTTTTGGAAGCTTAACAGCACCTTTCATTGAAAGCGTTATTCGCCAGTCTGTGCTGAAGGCTACATCAAGAGGAAGCAAACATTAGGGATAGAATGTAGAACTACTTTATTGTGTCAAGTTTCAAGAAGCTAGCACAAACCGTGTATGATTTAGAGTTTGAACTACATTTGTCAATATAGGAGAAAACAGAGTGAAACCTAAAAATTCAAACTGTAAATGCAAACGAATGCTTCAACGTAGGAGAATGAAACTTGAGCATCCAAGTGGGACTGGTGTACTGATCATTACTTGAAAGTATCATGAAGATTGGATGAAAAAATATATGTTGAGATTTCAGAAGACTCTAGTTTTTGCAAGTTTGGCAACCCCTTTCAGTAAAAGTGTTATTCGCCAGTCCCTGCATTAGGCTACATCAAGAGGAAACAAACCTTAGAGACAGAACCTAGAACTAGTGTATTGTGTCAAGTTTCAAGAAGCTAGAACAAACCGTGTTTGATTTAGAGTTCAAACTGCATCTGTCAATATAGGAGAAAACAGAGTGAAACCTAAAAATTCAAACTGTTACTGCAAACGAATGCATCAACCTAGGAGAACGAAACTTGGGCATCCAAGTTTGATTGGTGTACTGATCATTACCTGAAAGTATCACGAAGTTTGGATGAAAAAATATATGTTGAGATTTCAGGAGACTGTAGTTTTTTTAGCAGCCTAACAACGCCTTTCATTGAAAGTGTTATTCGCCAGTCTCTGCTGAAGGCTACATAAAGAGGAAGCAAACCTTAGGGATAGAATGTAGAACTACTTTATTGTGTCAAGTTTCAAGAAGCTACCACAAACCGTGTTTGATTTAGAGTTCTATTTGCATCTGTCAATATAGGAGAAAACACAGTGAAACCTAAAATTTCAAACTGTTCCTGCAAACGAATGCATCAACCTAGGAGAACGAAACTTGGGCATCCAAGTTTGATTAGTGTGCTGATCATTACCTGAAAGTATCATGAAGTTTGGATGAAAAAATATAAGTTGAGATTTCAGGAGACTTATTTTTTTGATGTTTCGCAACCCCTTTCAATATAAGAGTTATTCGCCAGTCCCTTGTTTAGGCTACATCAAGATTAAACACACCTTAGAGATAGAACGTAGAACTACAGTATTTTGTCAAGTTTCAAGAAGCTAGCACAAACCGTGTTTGATTTAGAGTTCGAACTGCATCTGTCAATATAGGACAAAACAGAGTGAAACCTAAAAATTCAATCTGTTACTGCAAACGAATGCTTCAACCTAGGAGAACGAAACGTGAGCATCCAAGTTTGATTGGTGCACTGCTCATTACTTGAAAGTATCATGAAGATTGGAAGAAAAAATATATGATGAGATTTCAGGAGACTGTAGTTTTTTGGTAGCCTAACAACGCCTTTCATTGAATGTGTTATTCGCCAATCTCTGCTTAAGGCTACATCAAGAGGAAAGAAACCTTAGGGATAGAACGTAGAACTACTTTATTGTGTCATGTTTCAAGTAGGTAGCACAAACCGTGTTTGATTTAAAGTTCTAACTGCATCTGTCAATATAGGAGAAAACAGAGTGAAACCTAAAAATTCAACATTTTCCTGCAAACGAGTGCTTCAAACTAGAAGAACAAAACTTGGGTATCCAAGTGGGATTGGTGTACTGATCATTACTTGAATGTATCATGAAGATTGGATGAAAAAATATATGTTGAGATTTCAGGAGACTCTAGTTTTTTGGAAGTTTGGCAACCCCTTTCAATAAAAGTGTTATTCGCCAGTCCCTGCATTAGGCTACATCAAGAGGAAACAAACCTTAGAGATAGAACGTAGAACTACTGTATTGTGTCAAGTATCAAGAATCTAGAACAAACCGTGTTTGATTTAGAGTTCGAACTGCATCTGTCAATATAGGAGAAAACGGAGTGCAACCTAAAAATTCAAACTGTTACTGCAAACGAATGCATCAACCGAGGAGAACGAAACTTGGGCATCCAAGTTTGATTGGTGTACTGCTCTATACTTGAAAGTTTCATGAAGGTCGGAAAAAAAAATATGTGTTGAGTATTCAGGAGACTGTAGTTTTTTGGCATCCTAACAACGACTTTCATTGAAAGTGTTATTCGCCAGTCCCTGCATTAGGCTACATCAAGAGGAAACAAACCTTAGAGATAGAACGTAGAACTACATTATTGTGTCAAGTTTCAAGAAGCTAGCACAAACCGTGTTTGATTTAGACTTCTATCTGCATCTGTCAATATAGGAGAAAACAGAGTGAAACCTAAAAATTCAAACTGTTCCTGCAAACGAATGCTTCAATCTAGGAGAATGAAACTTGAGAATCCAAGTGGCATTGGTGAACTGATCATTACTTGAAAGTATCATGAAGATTGGATGAAAAAATATATGTTGAGATTTCAGAAGACTCTGGTTTTTGGAAGTTTGGCAACACCTTTCAATAAAAGTGTTATTCGCCAGTCCCTGCATTAGGCTACATCAAGAGGAAACAAACCTTAGGGATAGAACGTAGAACTAATGTATTGTGTCAACTTTCAAGAAGCTAGCACAAACCGTGTTTGATTTAGAGTTCGAACTGCATCTGTCAATATAGGAGAAATCAGAGTGAAACCTAAAAATTCAAACTGTTACTGCAAACGAATGCTTCAACCTAGGAAAACGAAACTTGGGCATCCAAGTTTGATTGGTGCACTGCTCATTACTTGAAAATATAATGAAGGTTGGAAGAAAAAATACATGATGAGATTTCAGGAGACTGTAGTTTTTGGCAGCCTAACAACGTCTTTCATTGAATGTGTTATTCGACAGTCTCTGCTTAAGGCTACGTCAAGAGGAAACAAACCTTAGAGATAGAACGTAGAACTACTGTATTGTGTCAAGTTTCAAGAAGCTAGCACAAACCGTGTATGATTTAGAGTTTGAACTACATTTGTCAATATAGGAGAAAACAGAGTGAAACCTAAAAATTCAAACTGTTACTGCAAATGAATGCATCAACCTAGGAGAACGAAACTTGGGCATCCAAGTTTGATTGGTGTACTGATCATTGCCTGAAAGTATCATGAAGTTTGGATGAAAAAATATATGTTGAGATTTCAGGAGACTGTAGTTTTTTGGCAGCCTAACAACGCCTTTCATTCAAAGTGTTATTCGCCAGTCTCTGCTGAAGGCTACATCAAGAGGAAGCAAACCTCAGGGATAGAATGTAGAACTACTTTATTGTGTCAAGTTTCAAGAAGCTAGCACAAACCGTGTTTGATTTAGAGTTCTATCTTCATCTGTCAATATAGGAGAAAACAGAGTGAAACCTAAAAATTCAAACTGTTCCTGCAAACGAATGCATCGACCTAGGAGAAGGAAACTTGGGCATCCAAGTTTGATTGGTGTACTGATCATTACCTGAAAGTATCATGAAGTTTGGATGAAAAAATATATGTTGAGATTTCAGGAGACTCTTATTTTTTGGAAGTTTCACAACCCCTTTCAATTCGCCAGTCCCTGCTTTAGGCTACATAAAGAGGAAACGAACCTTAGAGACAGAACGTAGAACTACAGTATTTTGTCAAGTTTCAAGAAGCTAGCACAAACCGTGTTTGATTTAGAGTTCGAACTGCATCTGTCAATATAGGAGAAAACAGAGTGAAACCTAAAATTTCAAACTGTTACTGCAAACGAATGCTTCAACCTAGGAAAACGAAACTTGGGCATCCAAGTATGATTGGTGCACTGCTCATTACTTGAAAGTATCATGAAGGTCGGAAGAAAAAATATATGATGAGATTTCAGTAGACTGTAGTCTTTTGGCAGCCTAACAACGCCTTTCATTGAATGTGTTATTCGCCAGTCTCTGCTTAAAGCTACATCAAGAGGAAACAAACCTTAGGGATAGAACGTAGAACTACTTTATTGTGTCATGTTTCAAGTAGCTAGCAAAAACCGTGTTTGATTTAAAGTTGTAACTGCATCTGTCAATATAGGAGAAAACACAGTGAAACCTAAAACTTCAAACTGTTCCTGCAAACGAATGCTTCAACGTAGGTGAATGAAACTTGAGCATCCAAGTGGGAGTGGTGTACTGATCATTACTTGAATGTATCATGAAGATTGGATGAAAAAATACATGTTGAGATTTCAGGAGACTCTAGTTTTTTGGATGTTTGGCAACCCCTTTCAATAAAAGTGTTATTCGCCAGTCCCTGCATTAGGCTACATCAAGAGGAAACAAACCTTAGAGATAGAACGTAGAACTACTGTATTGTGTCAAGTATCAAGAAGCTAGAACAAACCGTGTTTGATTTAGAGTTCGATCTGCATCTGTCAATATAGAAGAAAACAGAGTGCAACCTAAAAATTCAAACTGTTACTGCAAACGAATGCATTAACGTAGGAGAACGAAACTTGGGCATCCAAGTTTGATTGATGTACTGCTCATTACTTGAAATATCATGAAGGTCGGAAAAACAAATATGTGCTGAGATTTCAGGAGACTGTAGATTTTTGGCAGCCTAACAACGCCTTTCATTGAAAGTTTTATTCGCCAGTCCCTGCATTAGGCTACATCAAGAGGAAACAAATCTTAGAGATAGAACGTAGAACTACATCATTGTGTCAACTTTCAGAAGCTAGCACAAACCGTGTATGATTTAGAGTTTGAACTACATTTGTCAATATATTAGAAACCAGAGTGAAACCTAAAAATTCAAACTGTTCCTGCAAACGAATGCTTCAACCTAGAAGAACAAAACTTGGGCATCCAAGTGGGAATGGTGTACTGATCATTACTTGAATGTATCATGAAGATTGGATGAAAAAAATATATGTTGAGATTTCAGAAGACTCTAGTTTTTGGAAGTTTGGCAACCCCTTTAAATAAAAGTGTTATTCGCCAGTCCCTGCATTAGGCTACATCAAGAGGCAACAAACCTTAGAGACAGAACGTAGAACTACTGTATTTTGTCAAGTTTCAAGAAGCTAGCACAACCCGTGTTTGATTTAGAGTTCGAACTGCATCTGTCAATATAGGAGAAAACAGAGTGAAACCTAAAAATTCAAACTGTTACTGCCAACGAATGCATCAACGTAGAAGAACGAAATTTGGGCATCCAAGTTTGATTGGTGTACTGCTCATTACTTGAAAGTATCATGAAGGTCGGAAAAACAATTATGTGTTGAGATTTCAGGAGACTGTAGTTTTTTGGCAGCCTAACAACGCCTTTCATTGAAAGTGTTATTCGCCAGTCCCTGCATTAGGCTACATCAAGAGGAAACAAACCTTAGAGATAGAACGTAGAACTACATTATTGTGTCAAGTTTCAAGAAGCTAGCACAAACCGTGTTTGATTTAGAGTTCTATCTGCATCTGTCAATATAGGACAAAACAGAGTGAAACATAAAAATTCAAACTGTTACTGCAAACGAATGCTTCAACCTAGGAGAACGAAACTTGGGCATCCAAGTGTGATTGGTGCACTGCTCATTACTTGAAAGTATCATGAAGGTCGGAAGAAAAATATATGATGAGATTTCAGGAGACTGTAGTTTTTTGGCAGCCTAACAACGCTTTTCATTGAATGTGTTATTCGCCAGTCTCTGCTTAAAGCTACATCAAGAGGAAACAAACCTTAGGGATAGAATGTAGAACTACTTTATTGTGTCAAGTTTCAAGAAGCTAGCACAAACCGTGTATGATTTAGAGTTTGAACTACATTTGTCAATATAGGAGAAAACAGAGTGAAACCTAAAAATTCAAACTGTTAATGCAAACGAATGCTTCTACGTAGGAGAATGAAACTTGAGCATCCAAGTGGGATTGGTGTACTGATCATTACTTGAAAGTATCATGAAGATGGGATGAAAAAATATATGTTGAGATTTCAGGAGACTCTTATTTTTTGGAAGTTTTGCAACACCTTTCAATATAAGAGTTATTCGCCAGTCCCTGCTTTAGGCTACATCAAGAGGAAACAAACCTTAGAGATAGAACGTGGAACTACAGTATTTTCTCAAGTTTCAAGAAGCTAGTACAAACCGTGTCTGATTTAGAGTTCGAACTGCATCTGTCAATATAGGACAAAACAGAGTGAAACCTAAAAATTCAAACTATTACTGCAAACGAATGCTTCAACCTAGGAGAACAAAATTTGGGCATCCAAGTTTGATTGTTGCACTGCTCATTACTTGAAAGTATCATGAAGGTCGGAAGAAAAAATATATGATGAGATTTCAGGAGACTGTAGTTTTTTGGCAGCCTAACAACGCCTTTCCTTGAATGTGTTATTCGCCAGTCTCTGCTTAAGGCTACATCAAGAGGAAACAAACCTTAGGGATAGAACGTAGAACTACTTTATTGTGTCATGTTTCAAGTAGCTAGCACAAACCGTATTTCATTTGAAGTTCTAACTTCATCTGTCAATATAGGAGAAAACAGAATGAAACCTAAAAATTCAACCTGTTCCTGCAAACGAGTGCTTCAACCTAGAAGAACAAAACTTGGGCATCCAAGTGGGATTGGTGTACTGATCATTAGTTGAATATATCATGAAGATTGGATGAAAAAATATATGTTGAGTATTCAGGAGACTCTAGTTTTTTGGAAGTTTGGCAACCCCTTTCAATAAAAGTGTTATTCGCCAGTCCCTGCATTAGGCTACATCAAGAGGAAACAAACCTTAGAGATAGAACGTAGAACTACTCTATTGTGTCAAGTATCAAGAAGCTAGAACAAACCGTGTTTGATTTAGAGTTCGAACTGCATCTGTCAATATAGGAGAAAACAGAGTGAAACCTAAAAATTCAAACTGTTACTGCAAACGAATGCTTCAACCTAGGAGAACGAAACTTGGGCCTCGAAGTTTGATTGGTGCACTGCTTATTACTTGAAAGTATCTTGAAGGTCAGAAGAAAAAATACATGATGAGATTTCAGGAGACTGTAGTTTATTGGCAGCCTAACAACGCCTTTCATTGAATGTGTTATTCGACAGTCTCTGCTTAAGGCTACATCAAGAGGAAACAACCCTGGAGACAGAATGTAGAACTACTGTATTGTGTCAAGTTTCAAGAAGCTAGCACAAACCGTGTTTGATTTAGAGTTCGAACTGCATCTGTCTATATAGGAGAAAACAGAGTGAAACCTAAAAATTCAAACTGTTACTGCAAACGAATGCTTCAACGTAGGAGAATGAAACTTGAGCATCCAAGTGGCATTGGTGAACTGATCATTACTTGAAAGTATCATGAAGATTGGATGAAAAAATATATGTTGAGATTTCAGAAGACTCTGGTTTTTGGAAGTTTGGCAACCCCTTTCAATAAAAGTGTTATTCGCCAGTCCCTGCATTAGGCTACATGAAGAAGAAACAAACCTTAGAGATAGAACGTAGAACTAATGTATTGTGTCAAGTTTCAAGAAGCTAGCACAAACCGTGTATGATTTAGAGTTCGAACTGCATCTGTCAATATAGGAGAAAACAGAGTGAATCCTAAAAATTCAAACTGTTACTGCAAACGAATGCATCAACCTAGGAGAACGAAATATGGGCATCCAAGTTTGATTGGTGTACTTCTCATTACTTGAAAGTATCATTAAGGTCAGAAAAAAAATATGTGTTGAGATTTCAGGAGACTCTAGTTTTTTGGCAGCCTAACAACGCCTTTCATTAAAAGCGTTATTTGCCAGTCTGTGCTGAAGGCTACATCAAGAGGAAGCAAACCTTAGGGATAGAATATAGAACTTCTTTATTGTGTCAAGTTTCAAGAAGCTAGCACAAACCGTGTATGATTTAGAGTTTGAACTACATTTGTCAATATAGGAGAAAACAGAGTGAAACCTAAAAAATTCAAACTGTTAATGCAAACGAATGCTTCAACGTAGGAGAATGAAACTTGAGCATCCAAGTGGGATTGGTGTACTCATCATTACTTGAAAGTATCATGAAGATGGGATGAAAAAATATATGTTGAGATTTCAGGAGACTCTTATTTTTTGGAAGTTTCGCAACCCCTTTCAATATAAGAGTTATTCGCCAGTCCCTGCTTTAGGCTACATCAAGAGGAAACAAACCTTAGAGATAGAACGTGGAACTACAGTATTTTGTCAACTTTCAATAGCTAGTACAAACCGTGTCTGATTTAGAGTTCGAACTGCATCTGTCAATATAGGACAAAACAGAGTGAAACCTAAAATTTCAAACTGTTACTGCAAACGAATGCTTCAACCTAGGAAAACGAAACTTGGGCATCCAAGTGTGATTGGTGCACTGCTCATTACTTGAAAGTATCATGAAGGTCGGAAGAAAAAATATATGATGAGATTTCAGGAGACTGTAGTCTTTTGGCAGCCTAACAACGCCTTTCATTGAATGTGTTATTCGCCAGTCTCTGCTTAAAGCTACATCAAGAGGAAACAAACCTTAGGGATAGAACGTAGAACTACTTTATTGTGTCATGTTTCAAGTAGCTAGCAAAAACCGTGTTTGATTTAAAGTTGTAACTGCATCTGTCAATATAGGAGAAAACACAGTGAAACCTAAAAATTCAAACTGTTCCTGCAAACGAATGCTTCAACGTAGGTGAATGAAACTTTAGCATCCAAGTGGGAGTGGTGTACTGATCATTACTTGAATGTATCATGAAGATTGCATGAAAAAATACATGTTGAGATTTCAGGAGACTCTAGTTTTTTGGAAGTTTGGCAACCCCTTTCAATAAAAGTGTTATTCGCCAGTCCCTGCATTAGGCTACATCAAGAGGAAACAAACCTTAGAGATAGAACGTAGAACTACTGTATTGGGTCAAGTATCAAGAAGCTAGAACAAACCGTGTTTGATTTAGAGTTCGATCTGCATCTGTCAATATAGGAGAAAACAGAGTGCAACCTAAAAATTCAAACTGTTACTGCAAACGAATGCATTAACGTAGGAGAACGAAACTTGGGCATCCAAGTTTGATTGATGTACTGCTCATTACTTGAAAGTATCATGAAGGTCGGAAAAACAAATATGTGTTGAGATTTCAGGAGACTGTAGATTTTTGGCAGCCTAACAACGCCTTTCATTGAAAGTGTTATTCGCCAGTCCCTGCATTAGGCTACATCAAGAGGAAACAAACCTTAGAGATAGAACGTAGAACTACATAATTGTGTCAAGTTTCAAGAAGCTAGCACAAACCGTGTATGATTTAGAGTTTGAACTACATTTGTCAATATAGGAGAAACCAGAGTGAAACCTAAAAATTCAAACTGTTCCTGCAAACGAATGCTTCAACCTAGAAGAACAAAACTTGGGCATCAAAGTGAGAATGGTGTACTGATCATTACTTGAATGTATCATGAAGATTGGATGAAAAAATATATGTTGAGATTTCAGAAGACTCAAGTTTTTGGAAGTTTGGCAACCCCTTTAAATAAAAGTGTTATTCGCCAGTCCCTGCATTAGGCTACATCAAGAGGCAACAATGCTTAGAGACAGAACGTAGAACTACTGTATTGTGTCAAGTTTCAAGAAGCTAGCACAACCCGTGTTTGATTTAGAGTTCGAACTGCATCTGTCAATATAGGAGAAAACAGAGTGAAACCTAAAAATTCAAACTGTTACTGCAAACGAATGCATCAACCTAGGAGAACGAAACTTGGGCATCCAAGTTTGATTGGTGTACTGCTAATTACTTGAAAGTATCATGAAGGTCAGAAAAACAAATATGTGTTGAGGTTTCAGGAGACTGTAGTTTCTGGCAGCCTAACAACGCCTTTCATTGAAAGTTTTATTCGCCAGTCCCTGCATTATGCTACATCAAGAGGAAACAAACCTTAGAGATAGAACGTAGAACTACATTATTGTGTCAAGTTTCAAGAAGCTAGCACAAACCGTGTTTGATTTAGACTTCTATCTGCATCTGTCAATATAGGAGAAAACAGAGTGAAACCTAAAAATGCAAACTGTTCCTGCAAACGAATGCTTCAATCTAGGAGAATGAAACTTGAGCATCCAAGTGGCATTGGTGAACTGATCATTACTTGAAAGTATCATGAAGATTGGATGAAAAAATATATGTTGAGATTTCAGAAGACTCTGGTTTTTGGAAGTTTGGCAACCCCTTTCAATAAAAGTGTTATTCGCCAGTCCCTGCATTAGGCTACATCAAGAGGAAACAAACCTTAGAGATAGAACGTAGAACTAATGTATTGTGTCAAGTTTCAAGAAGCTAGCACAAACCGTGTTTGATTTAGAGTTCGAACTGCATCTGTCAATATAGGAGAAAACAGAGTGAAACCTAAAAATTCAAACTGTTACTGCAAACGAATGCTTCAACCTAGGAAAACGAAACTTGGGCATCCAAGTTTGATTGGTGCACTGCTCATTACTTGAAAATATAATGAAGGTTGGAAGAAAAAATACATGATGAGATTTCAGGAGACTGTAGTTTTTGGCAGCCTAACAACGTCTTTCATTGAATGTGTTATTCGACAGTCTCTGCTTAAGGCTACATCAAGAGGAAACAGACCTTAGAGATAGAACGTAGAACTAGTGTATTGTGTCAAGTTTCAAGAAGCTAGCAGAAACCGTGTATGATTTAGAGTTTGAACTACATTTGTCAATATAGGAGAAAACAGAGTGAAACCTAAAAATTCAAACTGTTACTGCAAATGAATGCATCAACCTAGGAGAACGAAACTTGGGCATCCAAGTTTGATTGGTGTACTGATCATTGCCTGAAAGTATCATGAAGTTTGGATGAAAAAATATATGTTGTGATTTCAGGAGACTGTAGTTTTTTGGCAGCCTAGAACGCCTTTCATTAAAAGTGTTATTCGCCAGTCTCTGCTGAAGGCTACATCAAGAGGAAGCAAACCTCAGGGATAGAATGTAGAACTACTTTATTGTGTCAAGTTTCAAGAAGCTAGCACAAACCGTGTTGATTTAGAGTTCTATCTTCATCTGTCAATATAGGAGAAAACAGAGTGAAACCTAAAAATTCAAACTGTTCCTGCAAACGAATGCATCAACCTAGGAGAATGAAACTTGGGCATCCAAGTTTGATTGGTGTACTAATCATTACCTGAAAGTATCATGAAGTTTGGATGAAAAAATATACGTTGAGATTTCAGGAGACTCTAGTTTTTTGGAAGTTTGGCAACCCCTTTCATTATAAGTGTTATTCGCCAGTCCCTGCTTTAGGCTACATCAGGGGGAAAAACCTTAGAGTTAGAACGTACAACAACTGTACTGTGTCAAGTTTCAAGAAGCTAGCACAAACCGTGTTTGATTTAGAGTTCGAACTGCATCTGTCAATATAGGACAAAACAGAGTGAAACATAAAAATTCAAACTGTTACTGCAAACGAATGCTTCAACCTAGGAGAACGAAACTTGGGCATCCAAGTGTGATTGGTGCACTGCTCATTACTTGAAAGTATCATGAAGGTCGGAAGAAAAATATATGATGAGATTTCAGGAGACTGTAGTCTTTTGGCAGCCTAACAACGCCTTTCATTGAATGTGTTATTCGCCAGTCTCTGCTTAAAGCTACATCAAGAGGAAACAAACCTTAGGGATAGAATGTAGAACTACTTTATTGTGTCAAGTTTCAAGAAGCTAGCACAAACCGTGTTTGATTTAGAGTTCTATCTGCATCTGTCAATATAAGAGAAAACAGAGTGAAACCTAAAAATTCAAACTGTTCCTGCAAACGAATGCATCGACCTAGGATAACGAAACTTGGGCATCCAAGTTTGATTGGTGTACTGATCATTACCTGAAAGTATCATGAAGTTTGGATGAAAAAATATATGATGAGATTTCAGGAGACTCTTATTTTTTGGAAGTTTCACAACCCCTTTCAATATAAGAGTTATTCGCCAGTCCCTGCTTTAGGCTACATCAAGAGGAAACGAACCTTAGAGATAGAACGTAGAACTAGTGTATTGTGTCAAGTTTCAAGAAGCTAGCACAAACCGTGTTTGATTTAGAGATCGAACTGCATCTGTCAATATAGGACAAAACAGAGTGAAACATAAAAATTCAAACTGTTACTGCAAACGAATGCTTCAACCTAGGAGAACGAAACTTGGGCATCCAAGTGTGATTGGTGCACTGCTCATTACTTGAAAGTATCATGAAGGTCGGAAGAAAAATATATGATGAGATTTCAGGAGACTGTAGTTTTTTGGCAGCCTAACAACGCTTTTCATTGAATGTGTTATTCGCCAGTCTCTGCTTAAAGCTACATCAAGAGGAAACAAACCTTAGGGATAGCATGTAGAACTACTTTATTGTGTCAAGTTTCAAGAAGCTAGCACAAACCGTGTATGATTTAGAGTTTGAACTACATTTGTCAATATAGGAGAAAACAGAGTGAAACCTAAAAATTCAAACTGTTAATGCAAACGAATGCTTCTACGTAGGAGAATGAAACTTGAGCATCCAAGTGGGATTGGTGTACTGATCATTACTTGAAAGTATCATGAAGATGGGATGAAAAAATATATGTTGAGATTTCAGGAGACTCTTATTTTTTGGAAGTTTTGCAACACCTTTCAATATAAGAGTTATTCGCCAGTCCCTGCTTTAGGCTACATCAAGAGGAAACAAACCTTAGAGATAGAACGTGGAACTACAGTATTTTCTCAAGTTTCAAGAAGCTAGTACAAACCGTGTCTGATTTAGAGTTCGAACTGCATCTGTCAATATAGGACAAAACAGAGTGAAACCCAAAAATTCAAACTATTACTGCAAACGAATGCTTCAACCTAGGAGAACAAAATTTGGGCATCCAAGTTTGATTGTTGCACTGCTCATTACTTGAAAGTATCATGAAGGTCGGAAGAAAAAATATATGATGAGATTTCAGGAGACTGTAGTTTTTTGGCAGCCTAACAACGCCTTTCCTTGAATGTGTTATTCGCCAGTCTCTGCTTAAGGCTACATCAAGAGGAAACAAACCTTAGGGATAGAACGTAGAACTACTTTATTGTGTCATGTTTCAAGTAGCTAGCACAAACCGTATTTCATTTAAAGTTCTAACTTCATCTGTCAATATAGGAGAAAACAGAATGAAACCTAAAAATTCAACCTGTTCCTGCAAACGAGTGCTTCAACCTAGAAGAACAAAACTTGGGCATCCAAGTGGGATTGGTGTACTGATCATTAGTTGAATATATCATGAAGATTGGATGAAAAAATATATGTTGAGTATTCAGGAGACTCTAGTTTTTTGGAAGTTTGGCAACCCCTTTCAATAAAAGTGTAATTCGCCAGTCCCTGCATTAGGCTACATCAAGAGGAAACAAACCTTAGAGATAGAACGTAGAACTACTGTATTGTGTCAAGTATCAAGAAGCTAGAACAAACCGTGTTTGATTTAGAGTTCGAACTGCATCTGTCAATATAGGAGAAAACAGAGTGAAACCTAAAAATTCAAACTGTTACTGCAAACGAATGCTTCAACCTAGGAGAACGAAACTTGGGCCTCGAGGTTTGATTGGTGCACTGCTTATTACTTGAAAGTATCTTGAAGGTCGGAAGAAAAAATACATGATGAGATTTCAGGAGACTGTAGTTTATTGGCAGCCTAACAACGCCTTTCATTGAATGTGTTATTCGACAGTCTCTGCTTAAGGCTACATCAAGAGGAAACAACCCTGGAGACAGAATGTAGAACTACTGTATTGTGTCAAGTTTCAAGAAGCTAGCACAAACCGTGTTTGATTTAGAGTTCGAACTGCATCTGTCTATATAGGAGAAAACAGAGTGAAACCTAAAAATTCAAACTGTTACTGCAAACGAATGCTTCAACGTAGGAGAATGAAACTTTAGCATCCAAGTGGCATTGGTGAACTGATCATTACTTGAAAGTATCATGAAGATTGGATGAAAAAATATATGTTGAGATTTCAGAAGACTCTGGTTTTTGGAAATTTGGCAACCCCTTTCAATAAAAGTGTTATTCGCCAGTCCCTGCATTAGGCTACATGAAGAAGAAACAAACCTTAGAGATAGAACGTAGAACTAATGTATTGTGTCAAGTTTCAAGAAGCTAGCACAAACCGTGTATGATTTAGAGTTCGAACTGCATCTGTCAATATAGGAGAAAACAGAGTGAATCCTAAAAATTCAAACTGTTACTGCAAACGAATGCATCAACCTAGGAGAACGAAATATGGGCATCCAAGTTTGATTGGTGTACTGCTCATTACTTGAAAGTATCATTAAGGTCAGAAAAAAAATATGTGTTGAGATTTCAGGAGACTCTAGTTTTTTGGCAGCCTAACAACGCCTTTCATTGAAAGCGTTATTTGCCAGTCTGTGCTGAAGGCTACATCAAGAGGAAGCAAACCTTAGGGATAGAATATAGAACTTCTTTATTGTGTCAAGTTTCAAGAAGCTAGCACAAACCGTGTTTGATTTAGAGTTTGAACTACATTTGTCAATATAGGAGAAAACAGAGTGAAACCTAAAAATTCAAACTGTTAATGCAAACGAATGCTTCAACGTAGGAGAATGAAACTTGAGCATCCAAGTGGGATTGGTGTACTGATCATTACTTGAAAGTATCATGAAGATGGGATGAAAAAATATATGTTGAGATTTCAGGAGACTCTTATTTTTTGGAAGTTTCGCAACCCCTTTCAATATAAGAGTTATTCGCCAGTCCCTGCTTTAGGCTACATCAAGAGGAAACAAACCTTAGAGATAGAACGTGGAACTACAGTATTTTGTCAACTTTCAATAGCTAGTACAAACCGTGTCTGATTTAGAGTTCGAACTGCATCTGTCAATATAGGACAAAACAGAGTGAAACCTAAAAATTCAAACTCTTACTGCAAACGATTGCTTCAACCTGGGAGAACGAAACTTGGGCATCCAAGTTTGATTAGTGCACTGCTCATTACTTGAAAGTATCATGAAGGTCGAAAGAAAAAATATAAGATGAGATTTCAGGAGACTGTAGTTTTTTGGCAGCCTAACAACGCCTTTCATTGAATGGGTTATTCGCCAGTCTCTGCTTAAGGCTACATCAAGAGGAAACAAACCTTAGGGATAGAACTTGGAACTACTTTATTGTGTCATGTTTCAAGTAGCTAGCACAAACCGTGTTTGATTTAAAGTTCTAACTGCATCTGTCAATATAGGAGAAAACAGAATGAAACCTAAAAATTCAAACTGTTCCTGCAAACGAATGCTTCAACCAAGAAAACAAAACTTGGGCATCCAAGTGGGAATGGTGTACTGATCATTACTTGAATATATCATGAAATTTGGATGAAAAAATATATGTTGAGATTTCAGGAGACTCTAGTTTTTTGAAAGTTTGGCAACCCCTTTCAATATAAGTGTTATTCGCCAGTCCCTGCTTTAGGCTACATTAAGAGGAAACAAACGTTAGAGATAGAACGTAGAACTAGAGATAGAACATAGAAAATAGAACGTATTTTGTCAAGTTTCAAGAAGCTAGCACAAACCGTGTTTGATTTAGAGTTCGAACTGCATCTGTCAATATAGGACAAAACAGTGTGAAACCTAAAAATTCAAACTGTTACTGCAAACGAATGCTTCAACCTAGGAGAACGAAACTTGGGCATCCAAGTTTGATTGGTGCACTCCTCATTACTTGAAAGTATCATGAAGGTCGGAAGAAAAAATACATGATGAGATTTCAGGAGACTGTAGTTTATAGGCAGCCTAACAACGCCTTTCATTGAATGTGTTATTCGACAGTCTCTGCTTAAGGCTACATCAAGAGGAAACAAACCTTAGAGATAGAACGTAGAACTACTGTATTTGTGTCAAGTTTCAAGAAGCTAGCACAAACCGTGTATGATTTAGAGTTTGAACTGCATTTGTCAATATAGGAGAAAACAGAGTGAAACCTAAAAATTCAAACTGTTACTGCAAACGAATGCATCAACCTAGGAGAACGAAACTTGGGCATCCAAGTTTGATTGGTGTACTGCTCTTTAATTGAAAGTATCATGAAGGTCGGAGAAAAAAATATGTGTTGAGATTTCAGGAGACTTTAGTTTTTTGGCAGCCTAACAACGCCTTTCATTGAAAGTGTTATTCGCCAGTCTGTGCTGAAGGCTACATCAAGAGGAAACAAACCTTAGGCATAGAATGTAGAACTACTTTATTGTGTCAAGTTTCAAGAAGCTAGCCCAAACCGTGTATGATTTAGAGTTTGAACTACATTTGTCAATATAGGAGAAAACAGAGTGAAACCTAAAAATTCAAACTGTTACTGCAAACGAATGCTTCAACGTAGGAGAATGAAACTTGAGCATCCAAGTGGGATTGGTGTACTGATCATTACTTGAAAATATCATGAAGATTGGATGAAAAAATATATGTTGAGATTTCAGAAGAATCTAGTTTTTGGAAGTTTGGCAACCCCTTTCAATAAAAGTGTTATTCGCCAGTCCCTGCATTAGGCTACATCAAGAGGAAACAAACCTTAGAGATAGAACGTAGAACTACAGTATTTTGTCAAGTTTCCAGAAGCTAGCACAAACCGTGTTTGATTTAGAGTTCGAACTGCATCTGTCAATATAGGACAAAACAGAGTGAAACCTAAAAATTCAAACTGTTACTGCAAACGAATGCTTCAACCTGGGAGAACGAAACTTGGGCATCCAAGTTTGATTGGTGCACTGCTCATTACTTGAAAGTATCATGAAGGTCGAAAGAAAAAATATATGATGAGATTTCAGGAGACTGTAGTTTTTTGGCAGCCTAACAACGCCTTTCATTGAATGTGTTATTCGCCAGTCTCTGCTTAAGGCTACATCAAGAGGAAACAAACCTTAGGGATAGAACATAGAACTACTTTATTGTGTCAAGTTTCAAGAAGCCAGCACAAACCATGTTTGATTTAGAGTTCTATCTCCATCTGTCAATATAGGAGAAAACAGAGTGAAACCTAAAAATTCAAACTGTTACTGCAAATGAATGCTTCAACGTAGGAGAACGAAACTAGAACATCCAAGTGGGATTGGTGTACTGATCATTACCTGAAAGTATCATGAAGTTTGGATGAAAAAATATATGTTGAGATTTCAGAAGACTCTTGTTTTTTTTCAACCTAACAACGTCTTTCATTGAAAGTGTTATTCACCAGTCTCTGCTTAAGTCTACATCAAGAGGAAACATACCTTTGAGATAGAACGTAGAACTACTTTATTGTGTCATGTTTCAAGAAGCTAGCACAAACCGTGTTTGATTTAGAGATTGAACTACATTTGTGAATATGTGAGAAAACAGAGTGAAACCTAAAAATTCACACTGTTACTGCAAATGAATGCTTCAACGTAGGAGAACGAAACTTGAACATCCAAGTGGGATTGGTGTACTGATCATTACTTCAAAGTTTCATGAAGATTGGATGAAAAAATATATGTTGAGATTTCTGGAGACTCTAGTTTTTGGAAGTTTGGCAACCCCTTTCAATATAAGTGTTATTCATCAGCCCCTGCATTAGGCTACATCAAGAGGAAAAAATCCTTAGAGATAGAACGTAGAAGTACATTATTGTGTCAAGTTTCAAGAAGCTAGTACAAACCGTGTTTGATTTAGAGTTCAATCTGCATCTGTCAATATAGGAGAAAACAGAGTGAAACCTAAAAATTCAAACTGTTACTGCAAACGAATGCTTCAACCTAGGAGAACGAAACTTGGGCATACAAGTTTGATTGGTGTACTGCTCATTACTTGAAAGTATCATGAAGGTCGGAAGATAAAATATATGTTGAGATTTCAGGAGACTGTAGTTTTTTGGCAGCCTAACAACGCCTTTCATTTAAAGTGTTATTCGCCTGTCTCTGCTTAAGCCTACATCAAGAGGAAACAAAACTTAGAGATAGAACATAGAACTACTGTATTGTGTCAAGTTTCAAGAAGCTAGAATAAACAGTGTTTGATTTAGAGTTCAAACTGCATCTGTCAATATAAAAGAAAACAGAGTGGTACCTAAAAATTCAAACTGTTACTGCAAACGAATGCTGCAACCTAGGAGAACGAAACTTGGGCATCTTAGTTTGATTGGTGAACTGCTCATTACGTCAAAATATCATGAAGGTCGGAAAAAAATATATATGTTGAGATTTCAGGAGACTGTAGTTTTTTGGCAGCCTAACAACGCCTTTCATTGAAAGTATTATTCGCCAGTATCTGCTTAAGGCTACATCAAGAGGAAAAAATCCTTAGCGATAGAATGTAGAACTACTTTATTGTGTCAAGTTTCAAGAAGCTATCACAAACCGTGTTTGATTTAGAGTTCTAACTGCATTTGCCAATATAGGAGAAAACAGAGTGAAAACTGAAAATTCAAACTGTTACTGCAAATGAATGGTTCAACCTAGGAGAAGGAAACTTGGGCATCCAAGTTTGATTGGTGTACTGCTCATTACTTGAAATTATCATGAAGGTCGGATGAAAAAATATATGTTGAGATTCCAGGAGACGGTAGATTTTTGGAAGCTTAACAGCGCCTTTCATTGATGAGTCATTCGCCAGCCTCTACTTAAGGCTACATCAAGAGGAAACAAAACTTAGAGATAGAACGTAGAACTACTTTATTGTGGCAAGTTACAGGAAGCTAGCACAAAGCATGTTTGATTTAGAGTTTGAACTACATTTGTCAATATACGAGAACACAGAGTGAAACCTAATAATTCAAACTGTTACTGCAAACGAATGCTTCAATGTAGGAGAAAGAAACTTGAGCATCCAAGTGGGATTGGTGTACTGATCATTACCAGAAAGTATCATGAAGTTTGGATGAAAAAATATATGTTGAGATTTCAGGAAACTCTTATTTTTTGGAAGTTTCGCAACCACTTTCAATATAAGTGTTTTTCGCCAGTCCGTGCTACATCAAGAGGAAACAAACCTTAGAGATAGAACGTAGAACTACAGTATTGTGTCAAGTTTCAAGAAGCAAGCACAAACCGTGTTTGGTTTAGAGTTCGAACTGCATCTGTCAATATAGGATAAAACAGAGTGAAACCTAAAATTTCAAACTGTTACTGCAAACGAATGCTTCAACCTAGGAGAACGAAACTTGGGCATCCAAGTTTGATTGGTGCACTGCTCATTACTTGAAAGTATCATGAAGGTTGGAAGAAAAAATATATGATGAGATTTCAGGAGACTGTAGCTTTTTATCAGCCTAACAACGCCTTTCATTGAATGTGTTATTCCCCAGTCTCTGCTTAAGGCTACATCAAGAGGAAACAAACCTTAGGGATACAACGTAGAACTACTTTATTGTGTCATGTTTCAAGTAGCTAGCACAAACCGTGTTTGATTTAAAGTTCTAACTGCATCTATCAATATAGAAGAAAACAGAGTGAAACCTAAAAATTCAAACTGTTCCTGCAAACGAATGCTTCAACCTAGAAGAACAAAACTTGGGCATCCAAGTGGGAATGGTGTAGTGATCATTACTTGAATGTATCATGAAGATTGGCTGAAAAAATATATGTTGAGATTTCAGGAGAATCTAATTTTTTGAAAGTTTGGCAACCCCTTTCAATTTAACTGTTATTCGCCAGTACCTGCTTTAGGCTACACCAAGAGGAAACAAACCTTAGAGATAGAACGTAGAACTACAGTATTTTGTCAAGTTTCCAGAAGCTAGCACAAACCGTGTTTGATTTAGAGTTCGAACTGCATCTGTCAATATAGGACAAAACAGAGTGAAACCTAAAAATTCAAACTGTTACTGCAAACGAATGCTTCAACCTGGGAGAACGAAACTTGGGCATCCAAGTTTGATTGGTGCACTGCTCATTACTTGAAAGTATCATGAAGGTCGAAAGAAAAAATATATGATGAGATTTCAGGAGACTGTAGTTTTTTGGCAGCCTAACAACGCCTTTCATTGAATGTGTTATTCGCCAGTCTCTGCTTAAGGCTACATCAAGAGGAAACAAACCTTAGGGATAGAACATAGAACTACTTTATTGTGTCAAGTTTCAAGAAGCCAGCACAAACCGTGTTTGATTTAGAGTTCTATCTCCATCTGTGAATATAGGAGAAAACAGAGTGAAACCTAAAAATTCAAACTGTTACTGCAAATGAATGCTTCAACGTAGGAGAACGAAACTTGAACATCCAAGTGGGATTGGTGTACTGATCATTACCTGAAAGTATCATGAAGTTTGGATGAAAAAATATATGTTGAGATTTCAGAAGACTCTTGTTTTTTGGCAACCTAACAACGTCTTTCATTGAAAGTGTTATTCACCAGTCTCTGCTTAAGTCTACATCAAGAGGAAACATACCTTTGAGATAGAACGTAGAACTACTTTGTTGTGTCATGTTTCAAGAAGCTAGCACAAACCGTGTTTGATTTAGAGATTGAACTACATTTGTGAATATGTGAGAAAACAGAGTGAAACCTAAAAATTCAAACTGTTACTGCAAATGAATGCTTCAACGTAGGAGAACGAAACTTGAACATCCAAGTGGGATTGGTGTACTGATCATTACTTCAAAGTATCATGAAGATTGGATGAAAAAATATATGTTGAGATTTCTGGAGACTCTAGTTTTTGGAAGTTTGGCAACCCCTTTCAATATAAGTGTTATTCATCAGCCCCTGCATTAGGCTACATCAAGAGGAAACAATCCTTAGAGATAGAACGTAGAACTACATTATTGTGTCAAGTTTCAAGAAGCTAGTACAAACCGTGTTTGATTTAGAGTTCAATCTGCATCTGTCAATATAGGAGAAAACAGAGTGAAACCTAAAAATTCAAACTGTTACTGCAAACGAATGCTTCAATCTAGGAGAACGAAACTTGGGCATACAAGTTTGATTGGTGTACTGCTCATTACTTGAAAGTATCATGAAGGTCGGAAGATAAAATATATGTTGAGATTTCAGGAGACTGTAGTTTTTTGGCAGCCTAACAACGCCTTTCATTGAAAGTGTTATTCGCCTGTCTCTGCTTAAGCCTACATCAAGAGGAAACAAAACTTAGAGATAGAACGTAGAACTACTGTATTGTGTCAAGTTTCAAGAAGCTAGAATAAACAGTGTTTGATTTAGAGTTCAAACTGCATCTGTCAATATAAAAGAAAACAGAGTGGTAGCTAAAAATTCAAACTGTTACTGCAAACGAATGCTTCAACCTAGGAGAACGAAACTTGGGCATCCTAGTTTGATTGGTGAACTGCTCATTACGTCAAAGTATCATGAAGGTCGGAAAAAAATATATATGTTGAGATTTCAGGAGACTGTAGTTTTTTGGCAGCCTAACAACGCCTTTCATTGAAAGTATTATTCGCCTGTATCTGCTTAAGGCTACATCAAGAGGAAAAAATCCTTAGCGATAGAATGTAGAACTACTTTATTGTGTCAAGTTTCAAGAAGCTATCACAAACCGTGTTTGATTTAGAGTTCTAACTGCATCTGCCAATATAGGAGAAAACAGAGTGAAAACTGAAAATTCAAACTGTTACTGCAAATGAATGGTTCAACCTAGGAGAAGGAAACTTGGGAATCCAAGTTTGATTGGTGTACTGCTCATTACTTGAAATTGTCATGAAGGTCGGATGAAAAAATATATGTTGAGATTCCAGGAGACGGTAGATTTTTGGAAGCTTAAAAGCGCCTTTCATTGAATGAGTCATTCGCCAGCCTCTACTTAAGGCTACATCAAGAGGAAACAAAACTTAGAGATAGAACGTAGAACTACTTTATTGTGGCAAGTTACAGGAAGCTAGCACAAACCATGTTTGATTTAGAGTTTGAACTACATTTGTCAATATACGAGAACACAGAGTGAAACCTAATAATTCAAACTGTTACTGCAAACGAATGCATCAATGTAGGAGAAAGAAACTTGAGCATCCAAGTGGGATTGGTGTACTGATCATTACCAGAATGTATCATGAAGTTTGGATGAAAAAATATATGTTGAGATTTCAGGAAACTCTTATTTTTTGGAAGTTTCGCAACCACTTTCACTATACGTGTTATTCGCCAGTCCGTGCTACATCAAGAGGAAACAAACCTTAGAGATAGAACGTAGAACTACAGTATTGTGTCAAGTTTCAAGAAGCAAGCACAAACCGTGTTTGGTTTAGAGTTCGAACTGCATCTGTCAATATAGGACAAAACAGAGTGAAACCTAAAATTTCAAACTGTTACTGCAAACGAATGCTTCAACCTAGGAGAATGAAACTTGGGCATCCAAGTTTGATTGGTGCACTGCTCATTACTTGAAAGTATCATGAAGGTTGGAAGAAAAAATATATGATGAGATTTCAGGAGACTGTAGCTTTTTATCAGCCTAACAACGCTTTTCATTGAATATGTTATTCCCCAGTCTCTGCTTAAGGCTACATCAAGAGGAAACAAACCTTAGGGATACAACGTAGAACTACTTTATTGTGTCATGTTTCAAGTAGCTAGCACAAACCGTGTTTGATTTAAAGTTCTAACTGCATCTATCAATATAGAAGAAAACAGAGTGAAACCTAAAAATTCAAACTGTTCCTGCAAACGAATGCTTCAACCTAGAAGAACAAAACTTGGGCATCCAAGTGGGAATGGTGTAGTGATCATTACTTGAATGTATCATGAAGATTGGCTGAAAAAATATATGTTGAGATTTCAGGAGAATCTAATTTTTTGAAAGTTTGGCAACCCCTTTCAATTTAACTGTTATTCTCCAGTACCTGCTTTAGGCTACACCAAGAGGAAACAAACCTTAGAGATAGAACGTAGAACTACTTTATTGTGTCAAGTTTCAAGAAGCTAGCACAAACCGTGTATGATTTAGAGTATGAACTACATTGGTCAATATAGGAGAACACAGAGTGAAACCTAATAATTCAAACTGTTACTGCAAACGAATGCTTCAATGTAGGAGAACGAAACTTGAGCATCCAAGTGGGATTGGTGTACTGATCATTACCAGAAAGTATCATGAAGTTTAGATGAAAAAATATATGTTGAGATTTCAGGAGACTCTTATTTTTTAGAAGTTTCGCAACCCCTTTTAATATAAGTGTTATTCGCCAGTCCGTGCTACATCAAGAGGAAACAAACCTTAGAGATAGAACGTAGAACTACAGTATTGTGTCAAGTTTCAAGAAACTAGCACAAACCGTGTTTGATTTAGAGTTCGAACTGCATCTATCAATATAGGAGAAAACAGAGTGAAACCTAAAAATTCAAACTGTTACTGCAAACGACTGCTTCAACCTAGGAGAACGAAACTTGGGCATCCAAGTTTGATTGGTGCACTGCTCATTACTTGAAAGTATCATGAAGTTCGGAAAAAAAATATATGATAGATTTCAGGTGACTGTAGTTTTTAGGCAGCCTAACAACGCCTTTCATTGAATGTGTTATTCGCCAGTCTCTGCTTAAGGCTACATCAAGAGGAAACAAACCTTAGGGACAGAAAGTAGAACTACTTTATTGTGTCATGTTTCAAGTAGCTAGCACAAACTGTGTTTGATTTAAAGTTCTAACTGCATCTGTCAATATAGGAGAAAACAGAGTGAAACCTAAAAATTCAAACTGTTCCTGAAAAAGAATGCTTCAACCTAGAAAAACAAAACTTGGGCATCCAAGTGGGAATGGTGTAGTGATCATTACTTGAATGTATCATGAAGATTGGATGAAAAAATATATGTTGAGATTTCAGGAGACTCTAGTTTTTTGAAAGTTTGGCAACCCCTTTCAATATAAGTGTTATTTGCCAGTCCCTGCTTTAGGCTATATCAAGAGGAAACAAACCCTAGAAATAGAACGTTGAACTACTTTATTGTGTCAAGTTTCAAAAAGCTAGCAGAAACCGTGTATGATTTAGAGTTTGAACTACATTTGTCAATATAGGAGAAAACAGAGTGAAACCTAAAAACTCAAACTGTTACTGCAAACGAATGCTTCAAAATAGGAAATGAAAGTTGAGCATCCAAGTGAAATTGGTGTACTGATCATTACTTCAAAGTATCATGACGAATGGATGAAAAAATATATGTTGAGATTTCAGAAGACTCTAGTTTTTGGAAGTTTGGCAACCCCTTTCAATAAAAGTGTTATTCGCCAGTCCATGCATTAGGCTACATCAAGAGGAAACAAACCTTAGAGACAGAACATAGAACTACTGCATTGTGTCAAGTATCAAGAAGCTAGCACAAACCGTGTTTGATTTAGAGTTCGAACTGCATCTGTCAATATAGGAGAAAACAGAGTGAAAACTAAAAATTCAAACTGTTACTGCAAACGAATGCATCAACCTAGGAGAACGAAACTTGGGTATCCAAGTTTGATTGGTGTACTGCTCATTACTTGAAAGTATCATGAATGTCGGAAAAAAAAATATGTGTTGAGATTTCAGGAGACTATAGTTTTTTGGCAGCCTAACAACGCCTTTCATTAAAAGTGTTATGCGCCAGTCTCTGCTGAAGGCTACATCAAGAGGAAACAAACCTTAGGGATAGAATGTAGAACTACTTTATTGTGTCAAGTTTCAAGAAGCTAGCACAAACCGTGTTTGATATAGAGTTCTATCTGCATCTGTCAAAATAGGAGAAAACAGAGTGAAACCTAAAAATTCAAACTGTTCCTGGAAACGAATGCTTCAATCTAGGAGAATGAAACTTGGGCATCCAAGTTTGATTGGTGTACTGATCATTACCTGAAAGTATCATGAAGTTTGGATGAAAAAATATATGTTGAGATTTCAGGAGACTCTTATTTTTTGGATGTTTCACAACCCCTTTCAATATAAGAGTTATTCGCCAGTCCCTGCTTTAGGCTACATCAAGAGGAAACAAACCTTAGAGATAGAACGTAGAACTACAGTATTTTGTCAAGTTTCAAGAAGCTAGCACAAACCGTGTTTGATTTAGAGTTCGAACTGCATCTGTCAATATAGGAGAAAACAGAGTGAAATTTAAAATTCAAACTGTTCCTGCAAAAAAATGCTTCAATCTAGGAGAACGAAACTTGGGCATCCAAGTTTGATTGGTGTACTGCTCATTACTTGAAAGTATCATGAAGATTGGATGAAAAAATATATGTTGAGATTTCTGGAGACTCTATTTTTGAAGCTTGGCACCCCCTTTCATTTTAAGTGTTATTAACCAGTCCCTGCATTAGGCTACATCAAGAGGAAACAAACCTTAGAGATAGAACGTAGAACTACTGTATTGTGTCAAGTTTCAAGAAGCTAGCACAATCCGTGTTTGATTTAGAGTTCGAACTGCATCTGTCAATATAGGAGAAAACAGAGTGAAACCTACTTTGAGAGGGTTTGACAAGCTTCTAAGAAATAACGAGTTTCAGAAATACCAGCAAATATTTTTACACCCAATCTTGATGATATTGGTGGTAATGATCAGTACCCAAATCCCACTTGGCTCACCAAATTGTGTTCTTCTAGGTTGAAGCGTTTGTCTACAGTAGCAGTTTTCATATGTAGGTTTTACTCTGTTCTCTCTTATATAGATAGATGAATTATGAACTCTAAATCCAACATGGTTTGTAGTAGCTCTTTGAAACTTGACATAATAAAGGAGTTCTCAGTTTTGTCTCTATGGTTTGTTTCCTCTTCAAGTAGCCCCATTCACAGACTGTGGAAAAGCACTTTCATTGAGAGGGGTTGCCAAGCTTCTACGAAATAACGAGTTTCCAAAATACCAGCAAATATTTTTTCACCCAATCTTGATGATACTTTGTGGTAATGATAAGTACACAAATCCCACTTGGCTCACCAAATTTTGTTCTGCTAGGTTGAAGCGTTCGTCTACAGTAGCAGTTTTTATATTTATTTTTCACTCTGTTCTCTCCTATAAAGATAGATGAATTTGGAAATCGAAAACCAACATGGTTTGTAGTAGCTCTTTGAAACTTGACAAAATTAAGTAGTTGTCTGTTTTTTTCTCTATGGTTTGTTTCCTCTTCAAGTAGCCCTAAGCAGAGACTGGTGAAAGGCTATTTCGTTGAAAGGTTTTTCCAAGATTCCAAGAATCTACGAGTTTCTGAAATACCAGCAATTATATTTTCACCCAATCTTTATGATACTTGCTGGTAATTATCAGTACACAAATCTCACTTGGCTCACCAAATTTTGTTCTTCTAGGTTGAAGTATTTGTTTAGAGTATCAGTTTTTATTTTTAGGTTTCACTCTGTTTTCTACTATATAGATAGATGAATTTGGAACTCTAAATCCAACATGGTTTGTATTAGCTCTTTGAAATTTGACAAAATAAAGGAGTTCTCAGTTTAATCTCTACCGTTTGTTTTTTCTTCAAATAGCCCTAAGCAGAGACTGGCTAAAAGCACTTTCATTGAAAGGGGTTGCCAAGCGTCCAAGAATCTATGAGTTTCCGAAATACCAGCAAAAATTTTTTCACCCAATCTTGATGATACTTGGTGTTAATGATCAGTACACAAGTCCCACTTGGCTCACCAAATTGTGTTCTTCTAGTTCGAAGCGTTCGTCGACAGTAGGAGTTTTTATATGTAGATTTCACTCTGTTCTCTCTTATATAGATAGATGAATTTGGAACTCTAAATCCAACATGGTTTGTAGTAGCTCTTTGAAACTTGACGAAATAGAGGAGTTCCAAGTTTTGCCTCTATTGTTTGTTTCCTCTTCAAGTAGCCATAGACACAGACTGTGGAAGAGCACTTTCATTGAGAGGGGTTGCCAATCTTCAAAGAAATAATGAGTTACCGAAATACCAGCAAATATTTTTACACCCAATCTTGATGATACTTGGTGGTGATGATCGCTACACAAATCCCACTTGACTCACCAAATTTTTTTCTTCTAGTTTGAAGCATTCGTTTACAGTAGCAGTTTATATTTTTAGGTTTCCCTCTGTTCTCCCTTATATAGATAGATGAATTTGGAACTCTAAATCCAACAAGGTTTGTAGTAGCTCTTTGAAACTTGACAAAATAAAGGAGTTCTCAGTTTTGTCTCTACGGTTTGTTTCCTCTTAAAGTAGCCCTAAGCAGAGACTGTGTAAAAGAACTTTCATTGAAAGGGATTGCCAAGCTTCCAAGAAATTACGAGTTTCCGAAATACCAGCAAATATTTTTTACCCAATCTGGATGATACGTGGTGGTAATGACAAGTACACAAATCCCACTTGGCTCACCAAATTTTGTTCTACTAAGTTGAAGCGTTCGTTTACAGTAGTAGTTTTTATTTTTAGGTTTCACTCTGTTCTCTCCTATATAGATAGACGAATTTGGAACTCTAAATTCAACATGGTTTGTAGTAGCTCTTTGAAACTTGACAAAATAAAGGAGATCTCAGTTTTGTCTCTATGGTTTGTTTCCTCTTCAAGTAGCCCTAGAAATAGACTGTGGAAAAGCACATTCATTGAGAGGGGTTGCCAATCTTCTAAGAAATAACGACTTTCTGAAATACCAGCAAATATTATTTCACCCAATCTTGATGATACTTGGTGGTAATGATCAGTAGACAAATCCCATTTGGGTCACCAAATTTTCTTCTTCTAGGTTGAAGCGTTCGTCTACAAAGGCAGTTTTTATATTTAGGTTACACTGTGTTCTCTCCTATACAGATAGATGAATTTGGAACTCTAATTCCAACATGGTTGTAGTAGCTCTTTGAAACTTGACAAAATAAAGGTGTTCTCAGTTTTGTCTCTATGGTTTGTTTCCTCTTCAAGTAGCCCTAGGCACAGACTGTGTTAAAGCACTTTCATTGAAAGGGGTTGCCAAGCTTCCAATAAATAACGAGTTTCCGAAATACCAGCAAATATTTTTTCACCCAGTCTTGATGATACTTGGTGGTAATGATCGGTACACAAATCCCACTTGACTTGCCAAGTTTTGTTCTTCTAGATTGAAGCGTTCGTTTACATTAGCAATTTATATTTTTAGGTTTCCATCTGTTCACTCCTATATAGATAGATGAATTTGGAACTCTAAATCCAACATGGTTGTAGTAGCTCTTTGAAACTTCACAAAATAAAGGAGTTCTCAGTTTTGTCTCTATGGTTTGTTTCCTCTTCAAATACCCCTCTGCACAGACTGTGGAAAAGCACTTTCATTCAAAGGGGTTGCCAAGCTTCCAAGAAATAACGAGTTTTCGAAATACCAGCAAATATTTTTTTTTTTACCTAATCGTGATGATACTTGGTGGTAATGATCGGTAAACAAATCCCACTTGACTCAAAAATTTTGATCTTCTAGTTTGAAGCGTTCGTTTACAGTAGCAGTTTATATTTTTAGGTTTCCCTCTGTTCTCCCTTATATAGATAGATGAATTTGGAACACTAAATCCAACATGGTTTGTAGTAGCTCTTTGAAACTTGACAAAATAAAGTAGTTCTCCGTTTTGTCTCTCTGTTTGTTTCCTCTTCAAGCAGCCCTAGGCACAGACTGTGGAAAAGCACTTTCATTGAATGGGGTTGCCAAACTTCACAAAATAAAGGAGTTCTCAGTTTTGTCCCTATGGTTTGTTTCCTCTTCAAATACCCCTCGGCACAGACTGTGGAAAAGCACTTTCATTGAAAGGGGTTGCCAAACTTCCAAGAAATAACGAGTTTCCGAAATACCAGCAAATATTTTTTCACCCAATCTTGATGATACTTGGTGGTAATGATCGGTACACAAATCCCATTTGACTCGCCACGTTTTGTTCTTCTAGTTTGAAGAGTTCGTTTACAATAGCAGTTTTTATATTTGGTATTCACTCTGTTCTCTTCTATATAGATAGATCAATTTGGAACTTTAAATAAAACATGGTTTGTAGTAGCTCTTTGAAACTTGACAAAATAAAGGAGTTCTCAGTTTTGTCTTAATGGTTTGTTAACTCTTAAAGTAGCCCTAGGCACAGACTGTGGAAAAGCACTTTCATTGAGAGGGGTTGCCAACCTTCTAAGAAATAACGAATTTCCGAAATACCAGCAAATATTTTTTCACCCAAACTTGATGATACGTGGTGGTAATGATCAGTACGGAAATCTCACTTGGCTCACCAAATTGTGTTCTTCTAGGTTGAAGCGTTCGTCTACAGTAGCAGTTTTTATATGTAGGTTTCACTCTGTACTCCATTAGTAGATAGATAAATTTGGAACTCTAAATCCAACATGGTTTGTAGTAGCTCTTTGAAACTTGACAAAATAAAGGAGTTCTCAGTTTTGTCTCTGTGGATTGTTTCCTCTTAAAGTAGCCCAAAGCACAGACTGTGATAAAGCACTTTCATTGAAAGGGCTGCCAAGCTTCCAAGAAATAATGTGTTTCCGAAATACCAGCAAATATTTTTCACAAAATCTTGATGAAACTTGGTGGTAATGATCGGTACACAAATCCCACTTGACTCACCAAATTTTGTTCTTCTAGTTTGAAGCGTTCGTTTACAGTAGCAGTTTATATTTTTAGCTGTCCCTCTGTTCTCTCCTATATACATAGATGAATTTGGAACTCTAAATCGAACATGGTTTGTAGTAGCTCTTTTAAACTTGACAAAATTAAGTAGTTCTCAGTTTTGTCTCTATGGTTTGTTTCCTCTTCAAGGTGCCGTAGACACAGACTGTGGAAAAGCACATTCATTGAGAGGGGTTGCCAATCTTCTAAGAAATAACGACTTTCCAAAATACCAGCAAATATTTTTTCACCCAATCTTGATGATACTTGGTGGTAATGATCAGTACACAAATCCCACTTGGGTCACCAAATTTAGTTCTTCTAGGTTGAAGCGTTTGTCTACAAAGGCAGTTTTATATTTAGGTTACACTGTGTTCTCTCCTATACAGATAGATGAATTTGGAACTCTAAATCCAACATGGTTGTAGTAGCTCTTTGAAAATTGACAAAATAAAGGAGTTCTCAGTTTTGTCTCTATGGTTTGTTTCCTCTTCAAAAAGCCCTAGGCACAGACTGTGGAAAAGCACTTTCATTGAAACTGGTTGCCAAGCTTCCAATAAATAACGAGTTTCCGAAATACCAGCAAATATTTTTTCACCCAGTCTTGATCATACTTGGTGGTAATGATCGGTACACAAATCCCACTTGACTCACCAAGTTTTGTTCTTCTAGTTTGAATCGTTCATTTACAGTAGCAGTTTTCATTTTTAGCTTTCACTCTGTTCTCTCCTATATAGATAGATGAATTTGGAACTCTAAATCCAACAAGGTTTGTAGTTTCTCTTTGAAACTTGAAAAAATAAAGGAGTTCTCAGTTTTGTCTCTATGGTTTGTTTCCTCTTAAAGTAGCACTAAGCAGAGACTGTGTAAAAGAACTTTCATTGAAAGGGATTGCCAAGCTTCCAAGAAATTACGAGTTTCAGAAATACTAGCAAATATTTTTTCACCCAATCTTTATGATACTTGGTGGTGATGATTGCTACACAAATCCCACTTGACTCACCGAATTTTGTTATTCTAGTTTGAAGCGTTCGTTTACAGTACCAGTTTATATTTTTAGGTTTCCCTCTGTTCTCCCTTATGTAGATAGATGAATTTGGAACTCTAAAGCCAACATGGTTTGTAGTAGCTCTTTTAAACTTGACAAAATAAAGGAGTTCTCAGTTTTGTCTCTATGGTTTGTTTCCTCTTCAAGTAGCCCTAAGCAGAGACTGTGGAAAAGCACTTTCATTGAAAGGAGTTGTCAAGCTTCCAAGAAATTACGAGTTTCCAAAATATCAGCAAATATTTTTTCACCCAATCTTGATGATACGTTTTGGTTATGACAAGTACACAAATCCCACTTGGATCACCAAATTTTGTTCTTCTCTGTTGAACGTTCGTCTACAGTAGCAGTTTTTATATGTAGGGTTCACTCTGTTGTCTTATATAGATAGATGAATTTGGAACTCTAAATCCAACATGGTTTGTAGTCGCTCTTTGAAACTTGACAAAAAAAAGGAGTTTTCAGTTTTGTCTCTATGGTTTGTTTCCTCGTCAAGTAGCCCTGGAACAGACTGTGGAATAGCACTTTCATTGAGATGGGTTGGCAAGCTTCTAAGAAATAACGAGTTGCCGAAATACCAGCAAATATTTTTTCACCCAATCTTGATGATACTTGGTGGTAATGATCAGTAATCAAATCCCAATTGGCTCACCAAATTTTGTTCTTCTAGGATGAAGCGTTCGTCTACAGTAGTAGTTTTTATATTTAGGTTTCACTCTGTTCTCTCCTATATAGATAGATGAATTTGGAACTCTAATTCCAACTTGGTTTGTAGTAGCTCTTTGAAACATGACAAAAAAAAATTAGTTCTCAGTTTTGTCTCTATGGTTTGTTTCCTCTTCAAGTAGCCCTAGGCACAGACTGTGGAAAAGCACTTTCCTTGAAAGGGGTTGCCAAGCTTTAAGAAATTACGATTTTCTGAAATACCAGCAAATATTTTTTCACCCAATTTTGATGATAATTGGTGGAAATGATCATTACACAAATCCCACTTGGCTCACCAAATTTTGTTCTTCTAGGTTGAAGCTTTCTTCTATAGTAGCAGTTTTTATATTTAGGTTTCACTCTGTTTCTTCTTATATAGATAGATGAATTTGGAATTCTAAATCCAACATGGTTTGTAGTAGCGCTTTGAATCTTGACAAAATAAAGTAGTTCTCAGTTTTGTCTCCATGGTTTGTTTCTGACTCTAGTATCCCTAGGCACTGACTGTGGAAAAGCACTTTCATTGATAGGGGTTGCCAAGCTTCCAAGAAATAACGAGTTTCCGAAATACCAGCAAATATTTTTTCACCCAATCTTGATGATACTAGGTGGTAATGATCGGTACACAAATCCCACTTGACTCACCAAATTTTGATATTCTAGTTTGAAGCGTTCGTCTACAGTAGCAGTTTTTATATTTAGGTTTCCCTTTGTTCTCTCCTATATAAATAGATGAATTTGGAACTCTAAATCCAACATGGTTTGTAGTAGCTCTTTGAAACTTGACAAAATAAAGGAGTTCTCAGTTTTGTCTCTATGGTTTGTTTCCTATTCAAGTAGCCCTAGGCACAGACTGTGGAAAAGCACTTTCATTGAGAGGGGTTGCCAAGCTTCCAAGTAATAACGAGTTTCTGAAATACCAACAAATATTTTTCACCCCATCTTGATGATACCTGGTGGTAATGACAGGTTCACAATTCCCACTTGCTTAACCAAATTTTGTTCTTCTAGGTTGAAGCGTTCATTTACAGTAGAAATTTTTATTTTTAGGTTTCATTCTGCTATCTCCTATATAGATAGATGAATTTAAAACTCTAAATCCAACATGTTTTGTAGTAGCTTTTTGAAAATTGACAAAATAAAGGAGTTCTCAGTTTTGCCTCTATGGTTTGTTTCCTCTTCAAGTAGCCCTAGGCACAGACTGTGGAAAAGCACTTTCATTGAGAGGGGTTGCCAAGCTTCTAAGAAATAACGAGTTTCCGAAATACCAGCAAATATTTCTTCACCCAATCTTGATGATACTTGTTGGTAATGATCAATACACAAATCCCACTTGGCTCAACAAATTTTGTTCTTCTAGAATGAAGCGTTCGTCTACAGTAGCAGTTTTTATATTTAGTTTTCACTGTTTTCTCTCCTATATAGATAGAAGAATTTGAACTCTAAATCCAACATGGTTTGTAGTAGCTCTTTGAAAATTGACAATATAAAGTAGTTCTCAGTTTTGCCTCTATGGTTTGTTTCCTCTTCAAGTAGCCCTAGGCACAGACTGTGGAAAAGCACTTTCCTTGAGAGGGGTTGCCAAGCTCCTAAGAAATAACGAGTTTCTGAAATACCAGCAATCATTTTTTCACACAATCTGGATGATACTTGGTGGTAATGATCAGTCCACAAATACGACTTCGCTCACCAAATTGTGTTCTTCTAGATTGAAGCGTTCGTCTACAATAGCACTTTTCATATGTAGGTATCACTCTGTCCTCTCTTATATAGATAGATGAATTTGGAACTCTATATCCAACATGGTTTGTAGTAGCTCTTTGAAACTTGACAAAATAAACTAGTTCTCAGTTTTGTCTCTATGGTTTGTTTCCTATTCAAGAAGCCCTAGGCACCGACTGTGAAAAGCACTTTCATTGAGAGGGGTTGCCAAGCTTCCAAGTAATAACGAGTTTCTGAAATACCAACAAATATTTTTTCACCCAATCTTGATAATACCTGGTGGTAATGACAGGTACACAAATCCCACTTGCTTAACCAAATTTTGTTCTTCTAGGTTGAAGCGTTCGTTTACAGTAGAAGTTTTTATTTTTAGGTTTCATTCTGCTCTCTCCTATAGAGATAGATGAATTTAAAACTCTAAATCCAACATGTTTTGTAGTAGCTTTTTGAAAATTGACAAAATAAAGGAGTTCTCAGTTTTGTCTCTATGGTTTGTTTCCTCTTCAAGTAGCCCTAGCACAGACTGTGGAAAAGCACTTTCATTGAGAGGTGTTGCCAAGCTTCTAAGAAATAACGAGTTTCCGAAATACCAGCAAATATTTTTTCACCCAATCTTGATGATACGTGGTGGTAATGATTGGAACACAAATCCCACTTGACTCACCAAATTTTGTTTTTCTAGTTTGAAGCGTTCATTTACAGAAGCAGTTTTAATTCTTAGTTTTCACTCTTTTCTCTCCTATATAGATAGATGAATTTGGAACTCTAAATCCAACATGGTTTGTAGTATCTCTTTGAACATGACAAAATAAAGTAGTTCTCTGTTTTGTCTCTATGGATTGTTTCCTCTTCACTTAGCCCTAGGCACAGACTGTGGAAAAGCACTTTAATTGAAAGGGGTTGCCAAGTTTCCAAGAAATAACGAGTGTCCGAAATAGCAGCAAATATTTTTTCGCCCAATCTTGATGATACTTGAATGTAATGGTCGGACACAAATCCCACTTGACTCACCAAATTTTGTTCTTCTTGTTTGAAGCGTTCGTTTACAGTAGCAGATTATATTTTTAGGTTTCCCTCTGTTCTCTCCGATATTGATAGATGAATTTGGAACTCTAAATCCAACATGGTTTGTAGTAGCTCTTTGGAACTTGACAAATGACGGAGTTGTCAGTTTTGTCTCTATGGTTTGTTTCCTCTTCAAGTAGCCCTAGGCACAGACTGTGGAAAAGCACTTTCATTAAAAGGGGTTGCCAAGTTTCCAAGAAATAACGAGTATCCGAAATAGCAGAAAATATTTTTACACCCAATCTTGATGATAATTGGTCGTAATGATCAGTACACAAATCCCACTTGGCTCACCAAATTGTGTTATTCTAGGTTGAAGCGTTCAGCTACAGTAGCAGGTTTTATATGTAGGTTTCACTCTGTTCTCTTTTATATACATAGATGAATTTGGAACTCCAAAACCAACATGGTTTGTAGTAGCTTTTGAAACGTGATAAAATAAAGTAGTTCTCAGTTGTGTCTCTAGGGTTTCTTTCCTCTTCAAGTAGCCCTAGGCACAGACTGTGGAAAAGCACTTTCTTTGAGAGGGTTTGTCAAGCTTCTAAGAAATAACGAGTTTCTGAAATACCAGCAAATATTTTTTCACCCAATCTTGATGATACTTGGTGGTAATGATCAGTACATAAATCCCACTTTGCTCGCCAAATTTTGTTCCTTTAGGTTTAAGCGTTCGTTTACAGTAGCAGTTTTTATTTTTAGGTTTCACTTTGTTCTATCCTATATAGACAGATGAATTTGGAAGTCTAAATCCAACATGGTTTGTAGTAGCTCTTTGAACCTTGACAAAATAAAGGAGTTCTCAGTTTTGTCTCTATGGTTTGTTTCCTCTTTCTGTAGCCGTAGGCACAGACTGTGGAAAAGCACTTTCATTGAGAGGGTTGCCAAGCTTCTAAGAAATAACGAGTTTCCGAAATACCAGCAAATATTTTTTCACCCAATCTTGATGATACGTGGTGGTAATGATCAGTACACAAATCCCACTTTTGTCACCAAATTGTGTTCTTCTAGGTTGAAGCGTTCGTCTACAGTAGCAGTATTTATATGTAGGTTTCACTCTGTTCTGTCCTATATAGATAGATGAATTTGAAACTCTAAATCCAACATAGTTTCTAGTAGCTCTTTGAAACTTGACAAAATAAAGGAGTTCTCAGTTTTGTCTCTATGGTACGTTTCCTCTTCAAGTAGCCCTAGGCACAGACAGTGGAAAAGCACTTTCATTGAGAGGGGTTGCCAAGCTTCTAAGAAATAACGAGTTTCCGAAATACCAGCAAATATTTTTTCACCCAATCTTGATGATGATTGGTGGTAATGATCAGTACACAAATCCCACTTGGCTCACCATATTTTGTTCTTCTAGGTTGAAGTGTTCGTTTACAGTAGCAGTATTTATATGTAGGTTTCACTCTGTTCTGTCCTATATAGATAGATGAATTTGGAACTCTAAATTCAACATGGTTTTTAGTAGCTCTTGAAACTTGACAAAATAATGTAGTTCTCAGTTTTCGCTCTATGGTTTGTTTCCTCTTTAAGTAGCCCTAGGCACAGACTGTGCAAAAGCACTTTCATTGAAAGGTGTTTTCAAGCTTCCATGAAATAACGAGTTTCCAAAATACAAGCAAATATTTTTCACCCAATCTTGATTTTACTTGGTGGTAATGATCTCTACACAAATCCCACATGACTCACTAAATTTTTTTCTTCTAGTTTGAAGCGTTGGTTACAGTAGCAGTATTTATTTTTAGGTTTCCCTCTGTTCTTCCCCATATATATAGATGAATTTGGAACTCTAAATCCAACATGGTTTGTAGTAGCTCTTTGAAACTTGACATAAGAAAGTAGTTCTCAGTTTTGTCTCTATGATTTGTTTTCTCTTGAAGTAGCCCTAAGCAGAGACTGTGGAAAAGCACTTTCATTGAATGGGGTTGCCAAGCTTCCAAGAAATTACGAGTTTCCTGAAATACCAGCAAATATTTTTTCACCCAATCTTGATGATACTTGGTGGTCATGATCAGTACACAAATCCCACTTGGCTCACCAAATTTTGTTCTTCTAGGTTGAAGTGTTCGTTTACAGTAGCAGTTTTTATTTTTAGGTTTCACTCTGTTCTCTCCTATATAGATAGATGAATTTGGAACTCTAAATCCAACATGGTTTTTAGTAGCTCTTGAAACTTGACAAAATAATGTAGTTCTCAGTTTTCGCTCTATGGTTTGTTTCCTCTTTAAGTAGCCCTAGGCACAGACTGTGCAAAAGCACTTTCATTGAAAGGTGTTTTCAAGCTTCCATGAAATAACGAGTTTCCAAAATACAAGCAAATATTTTTCACCCAATCTTGATTTTACTTGGTGGTAATGATCTCTACACAAATCCCACATGACTCACTAAATTTTTTTCTTCTAGTTTGAAGCGTTGGTTACAGTAGCAGTATTTATTTTTAGGTTTCCCTCTGTTCTTCCCCATATATATAGATGAATTTGGAACTCTAAATCCAACATGGTTTGTAGTAGCTCTTTGAAACTTGACATAAGAAAGTAGTTCTCAGTTTTGTCTCTATGATTTGTTTTCTCTTGAAGTAGCCCTAAGCAGAGACTGTGGAAAAGCACTTTCATTGAATGGGGTTGCCAAGCTTCCAAGAAATTACGAGTTTCCTGAAATACCAGCAAATATTTTTTCACCCAATCTTGATGATACTTGGTGGTCATGATCAGTACACAAATCCCACTTGGCTCACCAAATTTTGTTCTTCTAGGTTGAAGCGTTCGTTTACAGTAGCAGTTTTTTTTTTTTTAGGTTTCACTCTGTTCTCTCCTATATACTTAGATGAATTTGGAACTCTAAATCCAACATGGTTTGTAGTAGCTCTTTGAAACTTGACAACTTAGTAGTTCAGAGTTTTGTCTGTATTGTTTGTTTCCTCTTCAAGTAACGCTAAGCAGAGACTTTGGATAAGCACTTTCATTGAAAGGGGTTGCCAAGCTTCCAAGAAATTACGAGTTTCCGAAATACCAGCAAATATTTTTTCACCCAATCTTGATGATACGTGGTGGTAATGACAAGTACACAAATCCCACTTGGCTCACCAAATTTTGTTCTTCTAGTTTGAAGCGTTCGTTTAGAGTAGCAGTTTATATTTTTAGGTTTCCCTCTGTTCTCTCCTATATAGATAGATGAATTTGGACCTCCAAATCCAACATGGTTTGTTGTAGCTCTTTGAAACTTGACATAAAAAAGAAGTTCTCAATTTTGTCTCTATCATTTGTTTTCTATTCAAGTAGCCCTAAGCAGAGACTGTGGAAAATCATTTTCATTGAATGAGGTTGCCAGGCTTCCAAGAAATTACAAGTTTCTGAAATACCAGCAAATATTTTTTCTCCCAATCTTGATGATACGTGGTGGTAATGATCAGTACACAAATCCCACTTGGCTCACCAAATTTTGTTTTTCTAGGTTGAAGTGTTCGTTTACAGTAGCAGTTTTTATTTTTAGGTTTCACTCTGTTTTCTCCTATATAGATAGATGAATTTATAACTCTAAATCCAACATGATTTTTAGTAGCTCTTGAAACTTGATAAAATAAAGGAGTTCTCAGTTTTGTCTCTATGGTTTGTTTTCTCTTCAATTAGCCGTAGGCACAGACTGTTTAAAGCACTTTCATTGAGAGTGGTTGCCAAGCTTCTAAGAAACAAGGAATTACGGAAATACCAGCAGATATTTTTTCACCCAATCTTGATGATACGTGGTGGCAATGATCAGTACACAAATCCCACTTGGCTCAGAAAATTGTGTTCTTCTAGGTTGAAGCCTTCGTCTACATAGCAGTTTTTGTATGTAGGTTTCACTCTGTTCTCTCCTATATAGATAGATGAATTTAGAACTCTAAATACAACATGGTTTGTAGTAGCTCTTTGAAACTTGACAAAATAGTAGTTCAGAGTTTTGTCTTAATGGTTGTTTTCCTCTTCAAGTAACGCTAAGCAGAGACTGTGGAAAAGCACTTTCATTGAAAGGGGTTGCCAAGCTTCCAAATAATTACGAGTTTCCGAAATACCAGCAAATATTTTTTTCACCCAATCTTGATGATACGTGGTGGTAATGACAAGTACACAAATCCCACTTGGCTCACCAAATTTTGTTCTTCTAGGTTGATGTGTTCATTTACATTAGCAGTTTTTATTTTTAGGATTCCCTCTGTTCTCCCCCATATATATAGATGAATTTGGAACTCTAAATCCAACATGGTTTGTAGTAGCTCTTTGAAACTTGACAAAATAAAGGAGTTCTCAGTTTTGTCTCTATGGTTTGTTTCTTCTTCAAGTAGCCCTAGGCATAGACTGTGGAAAAGCACTTTCATTGAATTGGGTTGCCAAGCTTCCAAGAAATTACGAGTTTCCGAAATACCAGCAAATATTTTTTCACCCAATCTTGATGATTCTTGGTGGTAATGATCAGTACACAAATCCCACTTGACTCACCAAATTTTGTTCTTCTAGGATGAAGCATTCGTTGACAGTAGCAGTTTTTATATTTAGGTGTCACTCTGTTCTCTCCTATATAGATAGATAAATTTGGAACCTAAATCCAACATGGTTTGTAGTAGCTCTTGAAATTTGACAAAATAATGTAGTTCTCAGTTTTGGCTCTATGGTTTGTTTTTTCATTAAGTAGCCCTAGGCACAGACTGTGCAAGAGCACTTTCATTGAAAGGGGTTGCCAAACTTCAAAGAAATAACGAGTTTCCAAAATACAAGCAAATATTTTTCACCCAATCTTGATGATTCTTGGTGGTAATGATCTGTACACAAATCCCACTTGACTCACTAAATTTTGTTCTTCTAGTTTGAAGCGTTCGTTTAGATTCGCAGTTTATATTTTTAGGTTTCCCTCTGTTCTCTCCTATATAGATAGATGAATTTTAACTCTAAATCCAACATGGTTTGTAGTAGCTCTTTGAAACTTGACAAAATAAAGGAGTCCTCAGTTTTGTCTCTATGGTTTGTTTTCTCTTCAATCAGCCGAAGGCACAGACTGTTTAAAGCACTTTCATTGAGAGGGGTTGCCAAGCTTCTAAGAAACAACGAGTTTCCGAAATACCAGCAGATATTTTTTCACCCAATCTTGATGATACGTGGTGGTAATGATCAGTACACAAATCCCACTTGGCTCAGAAAATTTTGTTCTTCTAGGTTGAAGCCTTCGTCTACATAGCAGTTTTTATTTGTAGGTTTCACTCTGTTCTCTCGTATATAGATTGATGAATTTGGAACTCTAAATCCAACATGGTTTGTAGTAGCTCTTTGAAACTTGACAACTTAGTAGTTCAGAGTTTTGTCTGTATTGTTTGTTTCCTCTTCAAGTAACGCTAAGCAGAGACTTTGGATAAGCACTTTCATTGAAAGGGGTTGCCAAGCTTCCAAGAAATTACGAGTTTCCGAAATACCAGCAAATATTTTTTCACCCAATCTTGATGATACGTGGTGGTAATGACAAGTACACAAATCCCACTTGGCTCACCAAATTTTGTTCTTCTAGTTTGAAGCGTTCGTTTAGAGTAGCAGTTTATATTTTTAGGTTTCCCTCTGTTCTCTCCTATATAGATAGATGAATTTAGACCTCTAAATCCAACATGGTTTGTTGTAGGTCTTTGAAACTTGACATAAAAAGGAAGTTCTCAATTTTGTCTCTATGATTTGTTTTCTCTTCAAGTAGCCCTAAGCAGAGACTGTGGAAAATCATTTTCATTGAATGAGGTTGCCAGGCTTCCAAGAAATTACAAGTTTCTGAAATACCAGCAAATATTTTTTCTCCCAATCTTGATGATACGTGGTGGTAATGATCAGTACACAAATCCCACTTGGCTCACCAAATTTTGTTTTTCTAGGTTGAAGTGTTCGTTTACAGTAGCAGTTTTTATTTTTAGGTTTCACTCTGTTCTCTCCTATATAGATAGATGAATTTATAACTCTAAATCCAACATGATTTTTAGTACCTCTTGAAACTTGACAAAATAAAGGAGTTCTCAGTTTTGTCTCTATGGTTTGTTTTCTCTTCAATTAGCCGTAGGCACAGACTGTTTAAAGCACTTTCATTGAGAGTGGTTGCCAAGCTTCTAAGAAACAAGGAATTACGGAAATACCAGCAGATATTTTTTCACCCAATCTTGATGATACGTGGTGGCAATGATCAGTACACAAATCCCACTTGGCTCAGAAAATTGTGTTCTTCTAGGTTGAAGCCTTCGTCTACATAGCAGTTTTTATATGTAGGTTTCACTCTGTTCTCTCCTATATAGATAGATGAATTTAGAACTCTAAATCCAACATGGTTTGTAGTAGCTCTTTGAAACTTGACAAAATAGTAGTTCAGAGTTTTGTCTTAATGGTTGTTTTCCTCTTCAAGTAACGCTAAGCAGAGACTGTGGAAAAGCACTTTCATTGAAAGGGGTTGCCAAGCTTCCAAGAAATTACGAGTTTCCGAAATACCAGCAAATATTTTTTCACCCAATCTTGATGATTCTTGGTGGTAATGATCAGTACACAAATCCCACTTGACTCACCAAATTTTGTTCTTCTAGGATGAAGCATTCGTTGACAGTAGCAGTTTTTATATTTAGGTGTCACTCTGTTCTCTCCTATATAGATAGATAAATTTGGAACCTAAATCCAACATGGTTTGTAGTAGCTCTTGAAATTTGACAAAATAATGTAGTTCTCAGTTTTGGCTCTATGGTTTGTTTTTTCATTAAGTAGCCCTAGTCACAGACTGTGCAAGAGCACTTTCATTGAAAGGGGTTGCCAAACTTCAAAGAAATAACGAGTTTCCAAAATACAAGCAAATATTTTTCACCCAATCTTGATGATTCTTGGTGGTAATGATCTGTACACCACAAATCCCACTTGACTCACTAAATTTTGTTCTTCTAGTTTGAAGTGTTCGTTTAGATTCGCAGTTTATATTTTTAGGTTTCCCTCTGTTCTCTCCTATATAGATAGATGAATTTTAACTCTAAATCCAACATGGTTTGTAGTAGCTCTTTGAAACTTGACAAAATAAAGGAGTTCTCAGTTTTGTCTCTATGGTTTGTTTTCTCTTCAATTAGCCGTAGGCACAGACTGTTTAAAGCACTTTCATTGAGAGGGGTTGCCAAGCTTCTAAGAAACAACGAGTTTCCGAAATACCAGCAGATATTTTTTCACCCAATCTTGATGATACGTGGTGGTAATGATCAGTACACAAATCCCACTTGGCTCAGAAAATTGTATTCTTCTAGGTTGAAGCCTTCGTCTACATAGCAGTTTTTATATGTAGGTTTCACTCTGTTCTCTCGTATATAGATTGATGAATTTGGAACTCTAAATCCAACATGGTTTGTAGTAGCTCTTTGAAACTTGACAAAATAGTAGTTCAGAGTTTTGTCTCTATGGTTTGTTTCCTATTCAAGTAACGCTAAGCAGAGACTGTGGAAAAGCACTTTCATTGAAAGGGGTTGCCAAGCTTCCAAGGAATTACGAGTTTCCGAAATACCAGCAAATATTTTTTCACCGAATCTTGATGATACGTGGTGGTAATGACAAGTACACAAATCCCACTTGGCTCAACAAATTTTGTTCTTCTAGGATGAAGCGTTCGTTGACAGTAGCAGTTTTTATATTTAGGTTTCACTCTGTTCTCTCCTATATAGATAGATGAATTTGGAAATCTAAATCCAAAATGGTTAGTAGTAGCTCTTTGAAACTTGACAACATAGTAGTTCAGAGTTTTGTCTCTATGGTTTGTTTCCTCTTCAAGTAACGCTAAGCAGAGACTGTAGAAAAGCTCTTTCATTGAAAGGGGTTGCCAAGCTTCCAAGAAATTATGAGTTTCAGAAATACCAGCAAATATTTTTTCACCCAATCTTGATGATACGTGGTGGTAATGACAAGTACACAAATCCCAGTTAGCTCACCAAATTTTGTTCTTCTAGTTTCAAGCGTTCGTTTGGAGTAGCAGTTTATATTATTAGGTTTCCCTCTGTTCTCTCCTATATAGATAGATTAATTTGGAACTCTAAATCCAACATGGTTTGTAGTCGCTCTTTGAAACTTGACATAAAAAGTAGTTCTCAGTTTTGTCTTTATGATTTGTTTTCTCTTCAAGTAGCCCTAAGCAGAGACTGTGGAAAAGCACTTTCATTGAATGGGGTTGCCAAGCTTCCAAGAAATTACGAGTTTTTGAAACACCAGCAAATATTATTTAACCCAATCTTGATGATTCTTGGTGGTAATCATCAGGACACAAATCCCACTTGGCTCACCAAATTTTGTTCTTCTAGGTTGAAGCGTTCTTTTTCAGTAGCAGTTTTTATTGTTAGGTTTCACTCTGTTCTGTCCTATATAGATAGATGAATTTGGAACTCTAAATCCAACATGGTTTGTAGTAGCTCTTTGAAACTTGACAAAATAGTAGTTCAGAGTTTTGTCTGTATTGTTTTTTTCCTCTTCAAGTAACGCTAAACAGAGGCTGTGGAAAAGATCTTTCATTGAAAGGGGTTGCCAAGCTTCCAAGAAATTACGGGTTTCCAAAATACCAGCAAATATTTTTTCACCCAATCTTGATAATACGTGGTGGTAATGACAAGTACACAAATCCCACTTGGCTCACCAAATTTTGTTCTTCTAGGTTGATGCGTTCTTCTACAGTAGCAGTTTTTATTGTTAGGTTTCCCTCTCTTCTCTGCTACATAGATAGATGAATTTGGAACTCTAAATCCAACATGGTTTGTAGTAGCTCTTTGAAACTTGACAAAATAAAGGAGTTTTCAGTTTTGTCTCTATGGTTTGTTTCTTCTTCAAGTAGCCCTAGGCACAGACTGTGGAACAGCACTTTCATTGAAAGGGGTTGCCAAGCTTCCAAGAAATAAGGAGTTTCCGAAATACCAGCAAATATTTTTTCACCCAATCTTGATGATACTTGGTGGTAATGATCAGTACACAATTCCCACTTGGCTCACCAAATTTTGTTCTTTTAGGTTGAAGCGATCGTCTACAGTAGCAGTTTTTATATTTAGGTTTCACTCGATTCTCTCCTATATTGATAGATGAATTTGGAACTCTAAATCCAACATGGTTTGTTGTAGCTCTTTGAAACTTGACAAAATAAAGTAGTTCTCAGTTTTGTCTCTATTGTTTGTTTCCTCTTCAAGTAGCCCTAGGCACAGACTGTGGAAAAGCAGTTTCATTGAGAGGGGTTGCCAAGCTTCTAAAAAATAACGAGTTTCCGAAATACCAGCAAATATTTTTTCACCCAAACTTGATGATACGTGGTGGTAATGACAAGCACACAAATGACACTTGACTCACCAAATTGTGTTATTCTAGGTTGAAGCGTTGGTCTACAGTAACAGTTTCTATATGTAGGGTTCACTCTGTTCTCTTATATATAGATAGATGAATTTGGAACTCTAAATCCAACATGGTTTGTAGTAGCTCTTTGAAACATGACAAAATAAAGGAGTTCTCAGTTTTTTCTCTATGGTTTGTTTTTTCTTCAAGGAGCCCTAAGCAGAGACTGTGGAAAATCACTTTCATTTAACTACATTTGTCAATATAGGAGAAAACAGAGTGAAACCTAAAAATTCAAACTTTTACTGCAAACGAATGCTTCAACAAAGGAGAACGAAACTTGAGCATCCAAGTGGGATTGGTGTACAGATCATTACCTGAAAGTATCATGAAGTTTGGATGAAAAAATATATGTTGAGATTTCAGGAGACTCTTGTTTTTTGGAAGTTTGGCAACCCGTTTCAATATAATTGTTATTCGCCAGTCACTGCTTTAGGCTACATCAAGAGGGAACAAACCTTAGAGATAGAACGAAAAACTACTTTATTGTGTCAAGTTTCAGGAAGCTAGCCCAAACCGTGTTTGATTTAGAGTTTGAACTACATTTGTCAATATAGGAGAAAACACAGTGAAACCTACAAATTCAAACTTTCACTGCAAACGAATGCTTCAATCTAGGAGAACTAAACTTGGGCATCCAAGTGGGATTGGTGTACTGATCATTACGTGCATGTACCATGAAGATTGGATGAAAAAATATATGTTGAGATTTCAGGAGACTCTAGTTTTTTGAAAGTTTGCCAACCCCTTTCAATATAAGTGTTATTCGCCAGTTTCTGCTTTAGGCTACATCAAGAGGAAACAAACCTTAGTAATAGAACGTAGAACTATTGTATTGTGTCAAGTTTCAAGAAGCTAGCACAATCCGTGTTTGATTTAGAGTTTGAACTACATTTGTGAATATAGGAGAAAACAGAGTGATACCTAAAAATTCAAACTGTTACTGCAAATGAATGCTTCAACCTAGGAGAACAAAACTTGGGCATCCAAGTTTGATTGGTGTACTGCTCATTACTTCAAAGTATCATGAAGGTCGGAAAAGAAAAATATATGTTGAGTTTTCAGGAGACTCTAGTTTTTTGGCAGCCTAACAACGCCTTTCATTGAATGTGTTATACGCCAGTCTCTGCTTAAGGCTACATCAAGAGGAAACAAACCTTAGGGATAGAAATTAGAACTACTTTATTGTGTCAAGTTTCAAGAAGCTAGCACAAACCGTGTTTGATTTAGAGTTCTATCTCCATCTGTCAATATAGTAGAAAACAGAGTGAAACCTAAAAATTCAAACTGTTCCTGCAAACGAATGCTTCAATCTAGGAGAACTCAACTTGGGCATCCAAGTGGGATTGGTGTACTGATTATTACGTGAATGTATCATGAAGATTGGATGAAAAAAATATATGTTGAGATTTTAGGAGACTCTAGTTTTTTTTGTTTTTTTTTTTTTTTTATTGGTTGTTCAAAACCCTACAAAGCTCTTGACATATCATATTTCATACATTAGCATACATTAGCTTCAAGTGAGTTATGAACTCCCTTTTTTACCCCAAGTCCAGATTGCAGAATCACATGGGTTACACATTCACATTTTTACATAATACCATAATATAGTAACTGTTGTATTCTGTTACCTTTCCTATCCTCTACTATCCCCCCTCCCCTCCCCTCCCATCTTCTCTCTCTACCCCTTCTACTGTAATTCATTTCTCACCTTGTTTATTTTCCCATTCCACTTACAACCTCTTATATGTAATTTAGTATAACAATGAGGGTCTCCCTCCGTTTCCATGCAATTCCCCTTTTCTCTCCCTTTCCCTCCCACCTCATGTCTCTATTTAATGTTAATCTTTTCTTCCTGCTCTTCCTCCCTGCTTTATTCTTAGTTGCTCTCATTATATCAAAGATGACTTTTGGTATTTGTTTTTTAGGGATTGGCTAGCTTCACTAAGCATAATCTGTTCTAGTGCCATCCATTTCCCTGCAAATTCCAAGATTTTGTCATTTTTTAGTGCTGCGTAATACTCCATGGTGTATGGATGCCACATTTTTTTAATCCATTCATCCATTGAAGGGCATCTGGGTTGGTTCCACAATCTAGCTATTGTAAATTGTGCTGCTATGAACATCGATGTGGCAGTATTCCTGTAATACGCTCTTTTAAGGTCTTCAGGGAATAGTCCGAGAAGGGCAATAGCTGGGTCAAATGGTGGTTCCATTCCCAGCTTTCCCAGGAATATCCATACTGCTTTCCATATTGGCCGCACCAATTTGCAGCCCCACTAGCAATGTACAAGAGAACCCTTTTTCCCACATCCTCACCAGCACTTGTTGTTGTTTGATTTCATAATGGCTGCCAATCTTACTGGAGTGAGATGGTATCTTAGGGTGGTTTTGATTTGCATTTCTCTGACTGCTAGAGATGATGAGCATTTTTTCATGTACTTGTTGATTGATTGTATGTCCTCCTCTGAGAAGTTTCTGTTCAGGTCCTTGGCCCATTTGTTGATTGGGTTATTTGTTATCTTATTGTCTAATTTTTTGAGTTCTTTGTATATTCTGGATATTAGGGCTCTATCTGATGTGTGAGGAGTAAATATTTGTTCCCATGATGTAGGCTCCCTATTTACTTCTCTTATTGTTTCTCTTGTTGTGAAAAAACCTTTTAGTTTAAGTAAGTCCCATTTGTTGATTCTTGCTATTAACTCTTGAGCTATGGGTGTCCTATTAAGGAATTTGGAGCCCGACACCACTATATGTAGATCGTAGCCAACTCTTTCTTCTATCAGACTCAGAGTCTCTGATTTGATATCAAGGTCTTTGATCCATTTTGAGTTAACTTTTGTGCATGGTGAGAGGAGGGGGTTCAGTTTCATTTTGTTGCATATGGATTTCCAGTTTTCCCAACACCATTTGTTGAAGATGCTATCCTTCCTCCATTGCATGTTTTTAGCCCCTTTATCAAATATAAGATAGTTGTAACTTTGTGGATTGGTCTCTGTGTCCTCTATTCTGTACCATTGGTCCACCCGCCTGTTTTGGTACCAGTACCATGCTGTCTTTGTTACTATTGCTCTGTAATATAGTTTGAAATCTGGTATCGCTATACCGCCTGATTCGCACTTCCTGCTTAGAATTGCTTTTGCTATTCTGGGTCTTTTATTTTTTCATATGAATTTCATGATTGCTTTATCTATTTCTACAAGCAATGCCTTTGGGATTTTGATTGGCATTGCATTAAACCTATATAGAACTTTTGGTAATATCGCCATTTTGATGATGTTAGTTCTGCCTATCCATGAACAGGGTATATTTTTCAATCTTCTAAGATCTTCTTCTACTTCTCTCTTTAGGATTCTGTAGTTTTCATTGTATAAATCTTTCACCTCTTTTGTTAGGTTGATTCCCAAGTATTTTATTTTTTTTTGAATATATTGTGAATGGAGTGGTTTTCCTCATTTCCATTTCAGAAGTTTTGTTGCTGATATACAGGAATGCCTTTGATTTATGCGTGTTGATTTTATATCCTGATACTTTGCTGAATTCATTTATTAGTTCTAGTAGTTTTTTTTGTAGACCCTTTTGGGTCTTCTAGGTATAAAATCATGTCATCCGCAAATAATGATAATTTAAGTTCTTCTTTTCCAATTTTTAAGCCTTTAATTTCTTTTGTCTGTCTAATTGCTCTGGCCAGTGTTTCGAGAACTATATTGAATAGAAGTGGTGATAGAGGGCATCCCTGTCTTGTTCCAGATTTTAGAGGGAATGCCTTCAATTTTTCTCCATTCAGAATGATGCTAGCCTGAGGCTTAGCATAGATAGCTTTTACAATGTCAAGGTAATTTCCTGTTATCCCTAGTTTTTCTAATGTTTTGAACATAAAGGGATGCTGTATTTTGTCGAATGCTTTTTCTGCGTCTATCGAGATGATCATATGGTTCTTATCTTTAAGTCTATTGATGTGGTGAATAACATTTATTGATTTCCGTATATTGAACCATCCTTGAATCCCAGGGATGAATCCTACTTGATCATGGTGCACAATTTTTTTGATGTGCCTTTGTATCCGATTCGCCAGAATTTTATTGAGGATTTTTGCATCTAGGTTCATCAGGGATATTGGTCTGTAGTTTTCTTTCTTTGAGGTGTCTTTGTCTGGTTTCGGAATCAATGTGATGTTGGCCTCATAGAATGAATTTGGAAGAGCTCTCTCTTTTTCTATTTCCTGAAATAACTTGAAAAGTATTGGTATTAATTCTTCTTTAAAAGTTTTGTAAAACTCCGCTGTATACCCATCGGTCCTGGGCTTTTCTTGGTTGGTAGTCTCTTGATTGCTTCTTCAATTTCCTCCATTGATATTGGTCTGTTCAAATTGTGTGTATCCTCCTGACTCAGTCTGGGCAAATCATATGTCTTAAGAAATTTATCGATGTCTTCACTATCTTCTATTTTATTGGAATATAGGTTTTCAAAATAATTTCTAATTGTTTTCTGTATTTCTGTAGCATCTGTTGTGATATTGCCTTTTTCATCCCGTATGTTAGTAATTTGAGTTCTCTCTCTTCTTCTCTTAGTTAGCATGGCTAAGGGTCTGTCAATCTTGTTTATTTTTTCGAAGAACCAACTTTTAGTTTTGTTGATTTTTTCAATAGTTTCTTTTGTTTCAATTTCCTTGATTTCCGCTCTGATTTTAATTCTTTCTTGCCTTCTGCTGCATTTGCTGTTGTTTTGTTCTTCCTTTTCTAGGGCTTTGAGATGAAGTGTGAGCTCATTTATTTGTTGGTTTTTCTTTTTTTTTGAGGAATGACCTCCAGGCGATGAATTTCCCTCTTAAAACTGCTTTCATTGTGTCCCATAGATTCCGATAAGTTGTGTCTGTATTTTCATTTATCACTAAGAATTTTTTGATTTCCTCCTTTATGTCTTCTGTAACCCATTGATCATTCAGTAACATATTGTTCATTTTCCATGTGATATAGGATTTTCCCATCCTTCTTTTATCATTGATTTCCAGTTTCATTCCATTATGATCAGATAAAATGCATGGTATTATCTCCACCCCTTTATATTTACTGAGGTTTGCCCTATGGCATAATATATGGTCTATTTTTGAGAAGGATCCATGTGCTGCTGAGAAAAAAGTATATCCACTTGATGATGGTTGATATACTCTATATACGTCAGTTAAGTCTAGGTTATTGATTCTGTTATTTAGATCTATAGTTTCTTTATTCAACTTTTGTTTGGAGGATCTGTCCAATGGTGAGAGAGGTGTGTTGAAGTCACCCATAATTATTGTATTGTGGTCTATTTGATTCTTGAACTTGAGGAGAATTTGTTTTATGAATGTCGCAGGACCATTATTTGGTGCATAAATATTGATAATTGTTATGTCTTGTTGGTGAATGGTTCCTTTTAACAGTATATAATGGCCTTCCTTATCCCTTTGGATTAACTTAGTCTTGAAGTCGATTTTGTTCGATATGAGGATGGCCACACCTGCTTGTTTGCGAGGACCGTGTGCGTGGTATATTTTTTCCCAACCTTTCACCTTCAGCCTGTGTATGTCTTTTCCTGTCAGATGTGTCTCCTGGAGGCAGCATATTGTTGGATTTGTTTTTTTAATCCATGGTACCAGTCTATGTCGCTTTATTGGAGAGTTTAAACCATTGATGTTTAGAGTTACTATTGCTATATGGTTTGTACTTCCATCCATGTTTGATTATTTGTCTCTCTCTCTCTTTTTTTTAATTTAGTTTATTTCTCCATGATTAGCTTTCCCCCCTCCGTCAGTCTTTACTGGGGCACTTCCCACTGTTGGCTTTGGTTATTGTTTCTCATTTCTTCCTCGTGTAGTGTTTTGCTCAAGATATTTTGCAATGCTGGTTTTCTGGCTGCAAATTCTTTTAGCTTTTGTTTATCATGAAAGATTTTTATTTCGTTGTCGTACCTGAAGCTTAATTTTGCTGGATACAGAATTCTTGGTTGGCATCCATTGGCTTTCAGTGTTTGAAATACGTTGTTCCAGGATCTTCTCGCTTTCAGTGTCTGTGATGAAAAATCCGCTGTTAACCTTATTGGTTTACCCCTGAATATAATCTGCCTCCTTTCTCTTATAGCTTTTAATATTTTCTCTTTGTTCTGTATATTGGATATCTTCATAACAATGTGTCTTGGCGTTGGTCTACTTTGATTTTGAATGCTCGGTGTTCTGTATGCATCTACAATTTGTATATCTGTTTCCTTTTTTATTTCTAGAAAGTTTTCTGTAATTATTTCATGTAGTAGATTACACATTCCCTTGGTTTGAATCTCTGTGCCTTCCTCTATCCCGATCACTCTTAAATTTGGTTTTTTAATGTTATCACATATCTCTTGGATGCTTCTCTCGTGATTTTTAACCAGCCTATCAGAGTTGGCTAGACTCTTTTCAAGATGATATATTTTGTCTTCATTATCTGACGTTCTGGCTTCTACTTGCTCCACTCTGTTAGTGATACTCTCATTTGAGTTTTTAATTTGGTTTATAAGTTCCTTCATTTCTAAGATTATTGTCTGATTCTTTTTTATAATCTCTATCTCCTGATAAAGATGCTTAACTTCTTCTTTTATCTGTTTTTGTAATTCGTTCTCAATGTCTTCTTTTGCTGCTTGAATTTGCTGTCTCGTATCCTCTTTAAGGTTCCATTCCATCTGTCTAAGGTATTCCTTGAGGTCTTTATATGACCATTTTTCTGATTAATCTATATTCTCCTGGATATTTAGGCCTTCCTACATTGTTTGTACTCCTTTCCTTCCTTGCTTTTTCATGTTGCTTCTTGTTCTGTTTGACTACTGAGTTGTTGATTACTCCTATAAATTTATTTGCTGCTTGGGAGGAAAGGTATTATAGGGGGAGGGAATAAGTCACCAAAGAGAATGAGAGTAAGCAGGCAGAATTCAAGGAAGGGGGAATATGAGAATTAAAAATAAATGCAAAGACAGAAGAAAAGAAGAGAGAGAGAAAGGAAACAGAAAATTAAAAAGAATCAAAAAGAAATCATAATCGCAATAATAAAAATGAAAATTAGTATTAAAAAATAAAATAAAATGAATTAAAAAAAATTTGGGGAAAACAACAACAAAAACAAAACAAAACCAATAAAAAGAAAAAAAAAAGAAAAAATTTTTAATACATGCAGTCTTTTAGACTCATCAATTCAGATTGTTAACTACAATTCTGGTATGAGAGAGATCATCCATAGTGTGAATAAAACAGGAGACCAGAGAAAAGAAAAAAAAAATAATACATGCAGTCTTAGAGTTCGATTCACTATTCTTCCAGTAGGTGGAGCTGTGTCCACTGGGCCAGGCTTCTCCTCTCAGTAGGCGGGAGCCAATCGCTGTGCAGCAGCTCTTCCTCCTGGACTGGGCGGGTCTCTAATCCTGAGTTGCACCGGTGATGCTCACCACAATATTGGCTACAAACCAAGTCTGCTGTTCCTGTGAGCCCTGTTTTCAAGAATGCCTGGGCACATTCTCCCTGTTTGCCATTCCCTTGTACCCTAAGTTTGTAGAGCTTGGGGCTGAGAACCCCCAGCGAATTTGCTTGCCCTCTGGTAGCCACGACCCTTGAAGCTGGTGCAAGAGACCTCAGTTGTCAGCACTGGTGATAGCGGTAGGCGGAATTCCGCGCCGCGGGTCCCACACCACTCCTGATTCCCCCGTGCAAGAGCCGGGCGGGTGGGGCCTTTAGCAGCACCTGGCAGGCGGGGACTGTCCACACGAGCGCGGGGTTGGGGGTTGGGGTGGTTGTTTCCAGTGCCAAACCGCCAAAGGCGGCTCACAGAGCTGGGAAGGCAGGACCCAGCCATCCGTATGCTCACTGCAATGTGTGAGCAGCGGTTTTTCGGCTGAGCCAGCGGGACTGCGCCCCCGCGGGAGCTGTTCACACGAGCGCTGAGGGGCAGGGGTGGGGGGGTGGGGGTCGTTGTTCACAGCACTGAGCCGGCGGGGGGGAGGGGGTGGTCGGAGGGGGTGGTCGTTTGCAGCGCCGAACCACCTCTGCGCTAGGCCATCTGGGGCCCAAGCAGGCTGTGGCCATTTGTAAGTACGCTGCAAAGTGTGGGCAGCAGCGGGAGTTCGGCGTTGGCCGTGAGTTCCTGCTGAGTTTCACTCGCTGAGATTCACTCGTCTGGGACAAAGTGACCCCTCTAATAGACTTACTAATTCCCGGCAGGTCTCGTTTCAGTGGAATTTTGCTAGAAGTCCCTCAGCAGGCCGCATGCAGGTGAATTAATGGTCCTCTCTGCTCCCGTTACTGCGAAGGCATTGAAAGTGCTGCCTCCTTGCCGGCAGCCATAGTGGGTCCTCCGATCATCTCCGAGACTCTAGTTTTTTGAAAGTTTGGCAACCCCTTTCAATATAAGTGTTATTCGCCAGTCCCTGCTTTAGGCTACATCAAGAAGAAACAAACCTGAGAGACAGAACGTAGAACTACTGTATTGTGTCAAGTTTCAAGAAGCTAGCACAAACCGTGTTTGATATAGAGATTGAACTACATTTGTCAATATAGGAGAAAACAGAGTGAAACCTAAAAATTCAAACTTTTACTGCAAACGAATGCTTCAACATAGGAGAACGAAACTTGGGCATCCAAGGTTGATTGGTGTACTGCTCATTACTTGAAAGTATCATGAAGGTCGGAAGAAAAAATATATGTTGAGATTTCTGTAGACTGTAGTTTTTTGGCAGCCTAACAACGCCTTTCATTGAATGTGTTATTCGCCAGTCTCTGCTTAAGGCTACATCAAGAGTAAACAAAACTTAGAAATAGAACGTAGAACTACTTTATTGTGTCAAGTTTCAAGAAGCTAGCATAAACCGTGTTTGATTTAGACTTCAAACTGCATCTGTCAATAGAGGAGAAAACAGAGAGAAACGTAAAAATTCAAACTGTTACTGCAAACGAATGCTTCAACCTAGGAGAACGAAACTTGGGCATCCACGTTTGATTGGTGTACTGCTCATTACTTCAAAGTATCACGAAGGTCGGAAAAAAAAATTATGTGTTGAGATTTCCGGAGACTGTGGTTTTTTGGCAGCCTAACAACGCTTTTCATTGAAAGTGTTATTCGCCAGTCTCTGCTGAACTCTACATCAAGAGGAAAGAAACCTAAGTGATAGAATGTAGAACTACTTTATTGTGTCAAGTTTCAAGGAGCCAGCACAAACCGTGTTTGATTTAGAGTTCTATCTGCATCTGTCAATATAGGAGAAAACAGAGTGAAACCTAAAAATTCAAACTGTTCCTGCAAACGAATGCTTCATTCTAGGAGAACTAAACTTGGGCATCCAAGTGGGATTGGTGTACTGATCATTACGTGAATGTATCATGAAGATTGGATGAAAAAATATATGCTGAGATTTCAGGAGACTCTACTTTTTGGAAAGTTTCGCAACCCCTTTCAATATAAGTGTTATTCGCCAGTCCCTGCTTTAGTCTGCATCAAGAAGAAACAAACCTTAGAGATAGAACGTAGAACTACTGTATTGTGTCAAGTTTCAAGAAGCTAGCACAAACCGTGTTTGATTTAGTGTTTGAACTACATTTCTCAATATAGGAGAAAGCAGAGTGAAACCTGAAAATTCAAACTGTTCCTGCAAACGAATGCTTCAACGTAGGAGAACGAACTTGAGCATCCAAGTGGGATTGGTGTACTGATCATTACCTGAAAGTATCATGAAGTTTGGATGAAAAAATATATGTTGAGATTTCAGGAGACTCTTGTTTTTTGGCAACCTAACAACGCCTTTCATTGAAAGTGTTATTCACCAGTCTCTGCTTAAGTCTACATCAAGAGGAAACAAACCTTTGAGATAGAACGTAGAACTACTTTATTGTGTCAAGTTTCAAGAGGCTAGCACAAACCGTGTTTGATTTAGAGATTGAACTACATTTGTGAATATGTGAGAAAACAGAGTGAAACCTAAAAATTCAAACTGTTACTGCAAATGAATGCTTCAACGTAGGGGAACGAAACTTAAACATCCAAGTGGGATTGGTGTACTGATCATTACTTGAAAGTATCATGAATATTGGATGAAAAATAATATGTTGAGATTTCTGGAGACTCTAGTTTTTGGAAGTTTGGCAACCCCTTTCAATATAAGTGTTATTCGTCAGCCCCTGCATTAGGCTACATCAAGAGGAAACAATCCTTAGAGATAGAACGTAGAACTACTTTATTGTGTCAAATTTCAAGAAGCTAGTACAAACCGTGTTTGATTTAGAGTTCAATCTGCATCTGTCAATATAGGAGAAAACAGAGTGAAACCTATAAATTCAAACTGTTACTGCAAACGAATGCTTCAACCTAGGAGAACGAAACTTGGGCATCCTAGTTTGATTGGTGAACTGCTCATTACGTCAAAGTATCATGAAGGTCGGAAAAAAATATATATGTTGAGATTTCAGAAGACTGTAGATTTTTGGCAGCCTAACAATGCCTTTCATTGAAAGTATTATTCGCCAGTATCTGCTTAAGGCTACATCAAGAGGAAAAAATCCTTAGCGATAGAATGTAAAACTACTTTATTGTGTCAAGTTTCAAGAAGCTAGCACAAACCGTGTTTGATTTAGAGCTCTATCTGCATCTCTCAATATAGGAGAAAACAGAGTGAAACCTAAAAATTCAAACTCTTCCTGCAAACGAATGCTACAATCTAGGAGAACAAAACTTGGGCATCCAAGTGGGATTGGTGTACTGATCATTACGTGAATTTATCATGAAGATTGGATGAAAAAATATATGTTGAGAATTCAGGAGACTCTAGTTTTTGGAAGTTTGGCAACCCCTTTCAATATAAGTGTTATTCACCAGTCCCTGCTTTAGGCTACATGAAAAGGAAACAAACCTTAGAGATAGAACGTAGAACTACTGTATTGTGTCAAGTTTCAAGAAGCTAGCACAAACCATGTTTGATTTAGAGTTTGAACTACATCTGTCAATATAAAAGAAAACAGAGTGAAACCTAAAAAATCAAACTGTTCCTGCAAACGAATGCTTCAACCTTGGAGAAGGAAACTTGGGCATCCAAGTTTGATTGGTGTACTGCTCATTACTTGAAATTATCATGAAGGTCGGAAGAAAAAATATATGATGAGATTTCAGGAGACTGTAGTTTATTGGCAGCCTAACAACGCCTTTCATTGAATGTGTTATTCGCCAGTCTCTGCTTAAGGCTACATCAAGAGGAAACAAAACTTTGAGATAGAACGTAGAACTACTGTATTGTGTCAAGTTTCAAGAAGCTAGCACAAACAGTGTTTGATTTAGAATTCAAACTCCATCTGTCAATATAGGAGAAAACAGAGTGAAACCTAAAAATTCAAACTGTTACTGCAAACGAATGCTTCAACGTAGGAGAACGAAACTTGAGCATCCAAGTGGGATTGGTGTACTATTCATTACCAGAAAGTATCATGAAGTTTGGATGAAAACATATATGTTGAGATTTCAGGAGACTCTTATTTTTTGGAAGTTTCGCAACCCCTTTCATTATAAGAATTATTCGCCAGTCCCTGCTTTAGGCTACATCAAGAGGAAACAATCCTTAGAGATAGAACTTAGAACTACAGTATTGTGTCAAGTTTCAAGTAGCTAGCACAAACCGTGTTTGATTTAGAGTTCGAACTGCATCTGTCAATATAGGAGAAAACAGAGTGAAACCTATAAATTCAAACTGTTACTGCAAACGAATGCTTCAACCTAGGAGAACGAAAATTGGGCATCCAAGTTTGATTGGTGCACTGCTCATTACTTGAAAGTATCATGAAGGTCGGAAGAAAAATTATATGATGAGATTTCAGGAGACTGTAGTTTTTTGGCAGCCTAACAACGCCTTTCATTGAAAGTATTATTCGCCAGTATCTGCTTAAGGCTACATCAAGAGGAAAAAATCGTTAGCGATAGAATGTAAAACTACTTTATTGTGTCAAGTTTCAAGAAGCTAGCACAAACCGTGTTTGATTTAGAGCTCTATCTGCATCTCTCAATATAGGAGAAAACAGAATGAAACCTAAAAATTCAAACTGTTCCTGCAAACGAATGCTTCAATCTAGGAGAACAAAACTTGGGCATCCAAGTGGGATTGGTGTACTGATCATTACGTGAATTTATCATGAAGATTGGATGAAAAAATATATGTTGAGAATTCAGGAGACTCTAGTTTTTGGAAGTTTGGCAACCCCTTTCAATATAAGTGTTATTCACCAGTCCCTGCTTTAGGCTACATGAAAAGGAAACAAACCTTAGAGATAGAACGTAGAACTACTGTATTGTGTCAAGTTTCAAGAAGCTAGCACAAACCGTGTTTGATTTAGAGTTTGAACTACATCTGTCAATATAAAAGAAAACAGAGTGAAACCTAAAAAATCAAACTGTTCCTGCAAACGAATGCTTCAACCTTGGAGAAGGAAACTTGGGCATCCAAGTTTGATTGGTGTACTGCTCATTACTTGAAATTATCATGAAGGTCGGAAGAAAAAAATATGATGAGATTTCAGGAGACTGTAGTTTATTGGCAGCCTAACAACGCCTTTCATTGAATGTGTTATTCGCCAGTCTTTGCTTAAGGCTACATCAAGAGGAAACAAAACTTTGAGATAGAACGTAGAACTACTGTATTGTGTCAAGTTTCAAGAAGCTAGCACAAACAGTGTTTGATTTAGAATTCAAACTCCATCTGTCAATATAGGAGAAAACAGAGTGAAACCTAAAAATTCAAACTGTTACTGCAAACGAATGCATCAACGTAGGAGAACGAAACTTGAGCATTCAAGTAGGATTGGTGTACTGTTCATTACCAGAAAGTATCATGAAGTTTGGATGAAAACATATATGTTGAGATTTCAGGAGACTCTTATTTTTTGGAAGTTTCGCAACCCATTTCAATATAAAAATTATTCGCCAGTCCCTGCTTTAGGCTACATCAAGAGGAAACAAACCTTAGAGATAGAACGTAGAACTACAGTATTGTGTCAAGTTTCAAGTAGCTAGCACAAACCGTGTTTGATTTAGAGTTCGAACTGCATCTGTCAATATAGGACAAAACAGAGTGAAACCTAAAAATTCAAACTGTTACTGCAAACGAATGCTTCAACCTAGGAGAACGAAAATTGGGCATCCAAGTTTGATTGGTGCACTGCTCATTACTTGAAAGTATCATGAAGGTCGGAAGAAAAATTATATGATGAGATTTCAGGAGACTGTAGTTTTTTGGCAGCCTAACAACGCCTTTCATTGAAAGTATTATTCGCCAGTATCTGCTTAAGGCTACATAAAGAGGAAAAAATCGTTAGCGATAGAATGTAAAACTACTTTATTGTGTCATTTTCAAGAAGCTAGCACAAACCGTGTTTGATTTAGAGCTCTATGTGCATCTCTCAATATAGGAGAAAACAGAGTGAAACCTAAAAATTCAAACTGTTCCTGCAAACGAATGCTTCAATCTAGGAGAACAAATCTTGGGCATCCAAGTGGGATTGGTGTACTGATCATTACGTGAATTTATCATGAAGATTGGATGAAAAAATATATGTTGAGAATTCAGGAGACTCTAGTTTTTGGAAGTTTGGCAACCCCTTTCAATATAAGTGTTATTCACCAGTCCGTGCTTTAGGCTACATGAAAAGGAAACAAACCTTAGAGATAGAACGTAGAACTACTGTATTGTGTCAAGTTTCAAGAAGCTAGCACAAACCGTGTTTGATTTAGAGTTTGAACTACATCTGTCAATATAAAAGAAAACAGAGTGAAACCTAAAAAATCAAACTGTTCCTGCAAACGAATGCTTCAACCTTGGAGAAGGAAACTTGGGCATCCAAGTTTGATTGGTGTACTGCTCATTACTTGAAATTATCATAAAGTTCGGAAGAAAAAATATATGATGAGATTTCAGGAGACTGTAGTTTATTGGCAGCCTAACAATGCCTTTCATTGAATGTGTTATTCGCCAGTCTCTGCTTAAGGCTACATCAAGAGGAAACAAAACTTTGAGATAGAACGTAGAACTACTGTATTGTGTCAAGTTTCAAGAAGCTAGCACAAACAGTGTTTGATTTAGAATTCAAACTCCATCTGTCAATATAGGAGAAAACAGAGTGAAACCTAAAAATTCAAACTGTTACTGCAAACGAATGCTTCAACGTAGGAGAACGAAAATTGAGCATCCAAGTAGGATTAGTGTACTGTTCATTACCAGAAAGTATCATGAAGTTTGGATGAAAACATATATGTTGAGATTTCAGGAGACTCTTCTTTTTTGGAAGTTTCGCAACCCATTTCAATATAAAAATTATTCGCCAGTCCCTGCTTTAGGCTACATCAAGAGGAAACAAACCTTAGAGATAGAACATAGAACTACAGTATTGTGTCAAGTTTCAAGTAGCTAGCACAAACCGTGTTTGATTTAGAGTTCGAACTGCATCTGTCAATATAGGACAAAACAGAGTGAAACCTAAAAATTCAAACTGTTACTGCAAACGAATGCTTCAACCTAGGAGTACGAAAATTGGGCATCCAAGTTTGATTGGTGCACTGCTCATTACTTGAAAGTATCATGAAGGTCGGAAGAAAAATTATATGATGAGATTTCAGGAGACTGTAGTTTTTTGGCAGCCTAACAACGCCTTTCATTGAAAGTATTATTCGCCAGTATCTGCTTAAGGCTACATCAAGAGGAAAAAATCCTTAGCGATAGAATGTAAAACTACTTTATTGTGTCATTTTCAAGAAGCTAGCACAAACCGTGTTTGATTTAGAGCTCTATCTGCATCTCTCAATATAGGAGAAAACAGAGTGAAACCTAAAAATTCAAACTGTTCCTGCAAACGAATGCTTCAATCTAGGAGAACAAAACTTGGGCATCCAAGTGGGATTGGTGTACTGATCATTACGTGAATTTATCATGAAGATTGGATGAAAAAATATATGTTGAGAATTCAGGAGACTCTAGTTTTTGGAAGTTTGGCAACCCCTTTCAATATAAGTGTTATTCACCAGTCCCTGCTTTAGGCTACATGAAAAGGAAACAAACCTTAGAGATAGAACGTAGAACTACTGTATTGTGTCAAGTTTCAAGAAGCTAGCACAAACCGTGTTTGATTTAGAGTTTGAACTACATCTGTCAATATAAAAGAAAACAGAGTGAAACCTAAAAAATCAAACTGTTCCTGCAAACGAATGCTTCAACCTTGGAGAAGGAAACTTGGACATCCAAGTTTGATTGGTGTACTGCTCATTACTTGAAATTATCATGAAGGTCGGAAGAAAAAATATATGATGAGATTTCAGGAGACTGTAGTTTATTGGCAGCCTAACAACGCCTTTCATTGAATGTGTTATTAGCCAGTCTCTGCTTAAGGCTACATCAAGAGGAACCAAAACTTTGAGATAGAACGTAGAACTACTGTATTGTGTCAAGTTTCAAGAAGCTAGCACAAACAGTGTTTGATTTAGAATTCAAACTCCATCTGTCAATATAGGAGAAAACAGAGTGAAACCTAAAAATTCAAACTGTTACTGCAAACGAATGCTTCAACGTAGGAGAACGAAACTTGAGCATCCAAGTAGGATTGGTGTACTGTTCATTACCAGAAAGTATCATGAAGTTTGGATGAAAACATATATGTTGATTTTTCAGGAGACTCTTATTTTTTGGAAGTTTCGCAACCCATTTCAATATAAAAATTATACGCCAGTCCTTGCTTTAGGCTACATCAAGAGGAAACAAACCTTAGGGATAGAACGTAACCCTAACCCTAACTTGAATGTATCATGAAGATCGGATGAAAAAATCTATGTTGAGATTTCAGGAGACTCTAGGTTTTTGAAAGTTTGGCAACCCCTTTCTATATAAGTGATATTCACCAGTCCCTGCTGAAGGCTACATCAAGAGGAAACAAACCATAGAGATAAAAAGTAGAACTAGTTTATTGTGTCAAGTTTCAAGAAGCTAGCACAAACCGTGTATGATTTAGAGTTTGAACTACATTTGTCAATATAGGAGAAAACAGAGTGAAACCTAAAAATTCAAACTGTTACTGCAAACGAATGCTTCAACGTAGGAGATTGAAACTTGAGCATCCAAGTGGGATTGGTGTACTGATCATTACTTGAAAGTATCATGAAGATTGGATGAAAAAATATATGTTGAGATTTCAGAAGACTCTAGTTTTTGGACGTTTCTCAATTCCTTTCAATAAAAGTGTTATTCGCCAGTCCCTGAATTACGCTACATCAAGAGGAAACAAACCTCAGAGATAGAACGTAGAACTACTTTATTGTTTCAAGATTCATGAAGCTAGTACAAACCGTGTATGATTTAGAGTTTGAACTACATTTGTCGATATAGGAGAAAACAGAGTGAAACCTAAAAATTAAAACTGTTACTGCAAACGAATGCTTCAACGTAGGAGATTGAAACTTTAGAATCCAAGTGGGATTGATGTAGTGATCATTACTTGAAAGTATGATGAAGATTGGATGAAAAAATATATGTTGAGATTGCAGAAGACTCTAGTTTTTGGAAGTTTGGCAGTCCCTATCAAAAAAAGTGTTATTCGCCAGTCCCTGCATTAGGCTACATCAAGAGGAAACAATCCTTAGAGATAGAACGTAGAACTACTTTATTGTGTCAAGTTTCAAGAAGCTAGCACAAACCGTGTATGATTTAGAGTTTGAACTACATTTGTCAATATAGGAGAAAACAGAGTGAAACCTAAAAATTCAAACTGTTACTGCAAACGAATGCTTCAACGTAGGAGAACGAAATTGAGCATCCAAGTGCAATTGGTGTACTGATCATTACTTGAAAGTATCATGAAGATTGGATGAAAAAATAATTGTTGAGATTTCAGAAGACTCTAGTTTTTCGAAGTTTGGCAACCCCTTTCAATAAAAGTGTTGTACGCCAGTCCATGCATTAGGCTACATCAAGAGGAAACAAACCTTAGAGACAGAACGTAGAACTACTGCATTGTGTCAAGTATCAAGAAGCTAGCACAAACCATGTTTGATTTAGAGTTCGAACTGCATCTGTCAATATAGGAGAAAAAAGAGGGAAACCTAAAAATTCAAACTGTTACTGCAAACGAATGCATCAACCTAGGAGAACGAAACTTGGGTATCCAAGTTTGATTGGTGTACTGCTCATTACTTGAATGCATCATGAAGGTCGGAAAAAAAATATGTGTTGACATTTCAGGAGACTGTAGTTTTTTGGCAGCCTAACAACGCCTTTCATTGAAAGTGTTATTCGCCAGTCTCTGCTGAAGGCTACATCAAGAGGAAACAAACCTTAGGGATAGAATGTAGAACTACTTTATTTTGTCAAGTTTCAAGAAGCTAGCACAAACCGTGTTTGATATAGAGTTCTATCTGCATCTGTCACTACAGGAGAAAACAGAGTGAAACCTAAAAATTCAAACGGTTCCTGCAAACGAATGCTTCAATCTAGGAGAACGAAACTTGGGCATCCAAGTTTGATTGGTGTACTGATCATTACCTGAAAGTATCATGAAGTTTGGATGAAAAAATATATGTTGAGATTTCAGAAGACTCTAGTTTTTGGACGTTTGGCAATCCCTTTCAATAAAAGTGTTATTCGCCAGTCCCTGCATTAGGCTACATCAAGAGGAAACAAACCATAGAGATAGAACGAAGAACTACTGTATTGTGTCAAGTATCAAGAAGCTAGCACAAACCGTGTTTGACTTAGAGTTCGAACTGCATCTGTCAATATAGGAGAAAACAGAGTGAAACCGAAAAATTCAAACTGTTTCTGCAAACGAATGCATCAACCTAGGAGAACAAAACTTGGGCATCCAAGTTTATTGGTGTACTGCTCATTACTTGAAAGTATCATGAAGGTCGGAAAAAAAAATATGTGTTGTGATTTCAGGAGACTGTAGTTTTTTGGCAGCCTAACAACGCCTTTCATTGAAAGTGTTATTCGCCAGCCTCTGCTGAAGGCTACATCAAGAGGAAACAAACCTTAGGGATAGAATGTAGAACTACTTTATTGTGTCAAGTTTCAAGAAGCTAGCACAAACCGTGTTTGATTTAGAGTTCTATCTGCATCTGTCAATATAGGAGAAAACAGAGTGAAACCTAAAAATTCAAACTGTTCCTGCAAACGAATGCTTCAACCTAGGAGAACGAAACTTGGGCATCCAAGTTTTATTGGTGTACTGATCATTACCTGAAATTATCATGAAGTTTGGATGAAAAAATTTATGTTGAGATTTCAGGAGACTCTTATTTTTTGGAAGTTTCGCAACCTTTTTCAATATAAGAGTTATTCGCCAGTCCCTGCTTTAGGCTACATCAAGAGGAAACAAACCTTAGTGATAGAACGTAGAACTACAGTATTTTGTCAAGTTTCAAGAAGCTAGCACAAACCGTGTTTGATTTAGAGTTCGAACTGGATCTGTCGATATAGGACAAAACAGGTTGAAACCTAAAAATTCAAACTGTTACTGCAAACGAATGCTTCAACCTAGGAGAACGAAACTTGGGCATCCAAGTTTGATTGGTGCACTGCTCATTACTTGAAAGTATCATGAAAGTCGGAAGAAAAAATATATGATGAGATTTCAGGAGACTGTAGTTTTTTGCCGCCTAACAACGCCTTTCATTGAATGTGTTATTCGCCAGTCTCTGCTTAAGGCTATATCAAGAGGAAACAAACCTTAGAGATAGAACGTAGAACTACATTATTGTGTCATGTTTCAAGTAGCTAGCACAAACCGTGTTTGATTTAAAGTTCTAACTACATCTGTCAATATAAGAGAAAACAGAGTGAAACCTAAAAATTCAAACTGTTCCTGCAAACGAGTGATTCAATCTAGGAGAACGAAACTTTTGCATCCAAGTTTGATTGGTGTACTGATCATTACCTGAAAGTATCATGAAGATTGGATGAAAAAATATATGTTGAGATTTCAGGAGACTCTTATTTTTTGGAAGTTTCACAACCCCTTTCAATATAAGAGTTATTCGCCAGTCCCTGCTTTAGGCTATATCAAGAGGAAACAAACCTTAGAGATAGAACGTAGAACTACAGTATTTTGTCAAGTTTCAAGAAGCTAGCACAAACCGTGTTTGATTTAGAGTTCGAACAGCATCTGTCAATATAGGAGAAAACAGAGTGAAACCTAAAAATTCAAACTGTTACTGCAAACGAATGCTTCAATCTAGGAGAACGAAACTTGGGCATCCAAGTTTGATTGGTGTACTGATCATTACTTGAAAGTATCATGAAGATTGGATGAAAAAATATATGGTGAGATTTCTGGAGACTCTACTTTTTCGAAGTTTGGCACCCCCTTTCATTTTAAGTGTTATTCGCCAGTCCCTGCATTAGGCTACATTAAGAGGAAACAAATCATAGAGATAGAACGTAGAACTACTGTATTGTGTCAAGTTTCAAGAAGCTAGCACAAACCGTGTTTGATTTAGAGTTCGAACTGCATCTGTCAATATAGGAGAAAACACAGTGAAACCTAAAAATTCAAACTGTTCCTGCAAACGAATGCTTCAACCTAGGAGTACGAAACTTGGGCATCGAAGTTTGATTGGTGCACTACTCATTACTTGAAAGTATCTTGAAGGTCGGAAGAAAAAATATATGATTAGATTTCAGGAGACTGTAGTTTATTGGCAGCCTAACAACGCCTTTCATTGAATGTGTTATTCGCCAGTCTCTGTTTAAGGCTACATCAAGAGGAAACAAAACTTTGAGATAGAACGTAGAACTACTGTATTGTGTCAAGATTCAAGAAGCTAGCACAAACAGTGTTTGATTTAGAATTCAAACTCCATCTGTCAATATAGGAGAAAACAGAGTGAAACCTAAAAATTCAAACTGTTACTGCAAACGAATGCTTCATCGTAGGAGAACGAAAGTTGAGCATCCAAGTGAGATTGGTGTACTGTTCATTACCAGAAAGTATCATGAAGTTTGGATGAAAAAATATATGTTGAGATTTCAGGAGACTCTTATTCTTTGGAAGTTTCACAACCCTTTTCAATATAAATGTTATTCGCCAGTCCCTGCTTTAGGCTACATCAGGAGGAAACAAACCTTAGAGATAGAACGTAGAACAACTGTACTGTGTGAAGATTCAAGAAGCTAGCACAAACCGTGTTTGATTTAGAGTTCAAACTGCATCTGTCAATATAGGAGAAAACAGAGTGAAACTGAAAAATTCAAACTGTTACTGCAAACGAATGCTTCAAACTAGGAGAACAAAACTTGTGCATCGAAGTTTGATTGGTGCACTGCTCATTACTTGAAAGTATCTTGAAGGTCGGAAGAAAAATACATGATGAGATTTCAGGAGACTGTAGTTTATTGGCAGCCTAACAACGCCTTTCATTGAATGTGTTATTCGACAGTCTCTGCTTAAGGCTACATCAAGAGGAAACAAACCTTAGAGATAGAACGTAGAACTACTGTATTGTGTCAAGTTTCAAGAAGCTAGCACAAACCGTGTATGATTTAGAGTTTGAACTACATTTGTCAATATAGGAGAAAACAGAGTGAAACATAAAAATTCAAACTGTTACTGCAAACGAATGCATCAACCTAGGAGAACGAAACTTGGGCATCCAAGTTTGATTGGTGTACTGATCATTACTTGAAAATATCATGATGATTGGATGAAAAAATATATGTTGAGGTTTCAGAAGACTCTAGTTTTTGGAAGTTTGGCAACCCCTTTCAATAAAAGTGTTATTCGCCACTCCCTGCATTAGGCTACATCAAGAGGAAACAAACTTTAGAGATAGAACGTAGAACTACTGTATTGTGTCAAGTATCAAGAAGCTAGCACAAACCGTGTTTGATTTAGAGTTGGAACTGCATCTGTCAATATAGGAGAAAACAGAGTGAAACCTAAAAATTCAAACTGTTACTGCAAACGAATGCATCAATCTAGGAGAACGAAACTTGGGCATCCAAGTTTGATTGGTGTACTGATCATTACTTGAAAGTATCATGAAGATTGGATGAAAAAATATATGTTGAGATTTCAGAAGACTCTAGTTTTTGGAAGTTTGGCAACCCCTTTCAATAAAAGTGTTATTCGCCAGTCCCTGCATTAGGCTACATCAAGAGGAAACAAACCTTAGACATAGAACGTAGAACTACTGTATTGTTCAAGTTTCAAGAAGCTAGCACAAACAGTGTTTGATTTAGAATTCAAACTCCATCTGTCAATATAAGAGAAAACAGAGTGAAACCTAAAAATTCAAACTGTTACTGCAAACGAATCCTTCAACATAGGAGAAAGAAACTTGAGCATCCAAGTGGGATTGGTGTACTGTTCATTACCAGAAAGTATCATGAAGTTTGGATGAAAAAATATATGTTGAGATTTCAGGAGACTCTTATTTTTTGGAAGTTTCACAACCCTTTTCAATATAAGTGTTATTCGCCAGTCCGTGCTACATCAAGAGGAAACAAACCTTAGAGATAGAACGTAGAATTACAGTATTGTGTCAAGTTTCAAGAAGGTAGCACAAACCGTGTTTGATTTAGAGTTCGAACTGCATCTGTCAATATAGGACAAAACAGAGTGAAACCTAAAAATTCATACTGTTACTGCAAACAAATGCTTCAACCTAGGAGAACGAAACTTGGGCATCCAAGTTTGATTGGTGCACTGCTGATTACTTGAAAGTATCATGAAAGTCGGAAGAAAAAATATATGATGAGATTTCAGGAGACTGTAGTTTTTTGGCAGCCTAACAACGCCTTTCATTGAATGTGTTATTCGCCAGTCTCTGCTTAAGGCTACATCAAGAGGAAACAAACCTTAGGGATAGAACGTAGAACTACTTTATTGTGTCATGTTTCATGTAGCTAGCACAAACCGTGTTTGATTTAAAGTTCTAACTGCATCTGTCAATATAGGAGAAAACAGAGTGAAACCTAAAAATTCAAACTCTTCCTGCAAACGAATGCTTCAACCTAGAAGAACAAAACTTGGGCAACCAAGTGGGAATGGTGTACTGATCATTACTTGAATGTATCATGAAGATTGGATGAAAAAATATATGTTGAGATTTCAGGAGACTCTAGTTTTTTGAATGTTTGGCAACCCCTTTCAATATAAGTGTTATACGCCAGTCCCTGCTTTAGGCTGCATCAAGAGGAAAGAAACCTTAGAGACAGAACATAGAACTACTTTATTGTGTCACGTTTCAAGAAGCTAGCACAATGGGGCACGGCGCGCAGGCTGTCCTGGCCAGCATGCGGCGGTGCCCCCTCCCCTTGCGCCGCGGGCCTCCCTGCGCCATGCACGTCCCCGTTCCGTGCCTCCGCCTTCTCCCTCGCTCGCTTCTTCCTGCCCTCCACGTAGCGCCGGCCGAGCCGACTTCCTTTCCGTCTCTCATGAATATTGAGCGGCCCCTGTTGTATTTCCCGAGCTCCATTTCGGAAGCCGAGGCTCGCCATATTGTGCTGCGGCGGCTGATACCTGAGTCTCGCTCCGGCTGCGGCCAGCGGAGCCCCGGGCTGGGGTAGGGGCCGCAATGTCTCAGGCTGTGCAGACAAATGGAACTCAACCATTAAGCAAAACATGGGAACTCAGTTTATATGAATTACAAGGAACACCTCAGGAGGCAATAACAGATGGCTTGGAGATTGTGGTCTCACCTAGAAGTCTACACAGTGAATTAATGTGCCCAATTTGTTTGGATATGTTGAAGAACACCATGACTACAAAGGAGTGTTTGCATCGTTTTTGTGCAGATTGTATTATCACAGCCCTTAGAAGTGGCAACAAAGAATGTCCTACTTGTCGGAAAAAGCTAGTTTCCAAAAGATCACTAAGGCCAGATCCAAACTTTGATGCACTCATCAGCAAAATTTATCCAAGTCGTGATGAGTATGAAGCTCATCAAGAGAGAGTATTAGCCAGGATCAACAAGCACAATAATCAACAGGCACTCAGTCACAGCATTGAGGAAGGACTGAAGATACAGGCCATGAACAGATTACAGCGAGGCAAGAAACAGCAGATTGCAAATGGCAGTGGAGCAGAAGATAATGGTGACAGTTCACATTGTAGTAATGCATCCACACATAGCAATCAGGAAGCAGGCCCTAGTAACAAACGGACCAAAACATCTGATGATTCTGGGCTTGAACTTGATAATAACGATGCAACAGTGGCAATTGATCCAGTAATGGATGGTGCTAGTGAAATTGAATTAGTATTCAGGCCTCATCCCACACTAATGGAAAAAGATGACAGTGCACAGACAAGATATATAAAGACTTCAGGTAATGCCACTGTTGATCACTTATCCAAGTATCTGGCTGTTAGATTAGCTTTAGAAGAACTTCGAAGCAAGGGAGAATCAAACCAGATGAACCTTGACACAGCCAGAGAGAAGCAGTATACCATTTATATAGCAACAGCAAGTGGCCAGTTCACTGTATTAAATGGCTCTTTTTCTTTGGAATTGGTCAGTGAGAAGTACTGGAAAGTGAATAAACCCATGGAACTTTATTACGCACCCACCAAGGAGCACAAATGAGCTTTTAAAAACCAATTCTGAGACTGAACATTTTTATAGCCTGTTTATTTAATATTAAAAATGTACCATCATTACTTTTATGGACAGATCATGGATATGTTGTTCAATTTTTCTTTCTGAGCCAGACTCGTTTACACTTTTAGAATCATTTCCCCTTAATTTAAGATTTACTTTTTGGAAGGGACTATAGTTATTCAGTACTTTTGCTTTCCTTTGAAGAATATATCTAAGTTGTGTGCTTTCACAAAGTATGGTTCCATTGGGAGCACCTTTGACTTGGGAATTTTTCATAGTTCTGTATTCTTAAGTGAAGATTCAGTTGGCCGTCCTTTTCTGTGTCCCCTCAAAAGTTTTTTAGGCCTACAGATTGTTAATATGTATTCTGACTTTTTTTTTTGGAGTCTTGTATATTTATAGTTTTCTATACAAACTGTAGTATCTTCATGAAGACTGAGGCTCAAACTTACTGTGCTTAAAAACAATTCTCATAGGATTATTATTTTCATGGTATTTTCTTCCATAATATCTCGTTTTTAAAAAGAGGTTCTTTATGAACTTGGTGTCCATTGTCATGCAATGTTATTTTTTTTCCCTTTTTTTCCTCCCTGTAAGTTTAGATGTTCTGGTCTTGGGGAAGAGAATCAAAACCTTAAGTTCTATGAGCACATAGATCATTGACATATTTCAATGAAGAAAGAAAAATTAAATTGATAGTAATACGTAGTCCTCAATTGTTTATTTAAGCTTTTTGTATTAGTTCCTACTGTCACTTTAGTTCCTTTATTATGTGTTTGATGTTTTTTTACCCTATTAAAATATCAGAAATATGGAGATATTTTGCACTTAACCTTGATGAAAAGTACAAGATATGTTCAAAGCTTCCCTAATTCTTTTCTTATTGGTAGCCACATAAGTTTTGAGAACAATGTGGTACATGGAAAAAATAGGTTTGCTTCTGTTTGAAAAGTGTGCTTAGCATTTTAAGTTGCTATACCAGTGCATAAATTTGGTGCTCTGCTAACTATACTCTGTAGAAGTAGATTAATGGAGCTTAAGCCCTGCTTTGATAAATAGTGAAAGGTAATTCTGTAGAAGAATGTCAGCCACTACAACAGGGTGAAGTTATTCTACTCTTACTAGTTTTATATTACAGGACAGTGTTGACTGGGAGCCAGAAGGCTTTATGCTAACAGGTCAGAAAAAAAGATTGACTTATATGTTCATTCCTGTCCTGATTGTAGGTATGTTTTAAATTTTATATTATCCACAGTATTTACAAAGACATGTTTTGCATTGAGAAATTAACCCCAAAGGGTTTTGAGAGGAGGGAGTAGACCTCTAATACCGCTGTAACTAAAGTCTGTCTAGTCATTGTAAATATTTATCTGTCAATTTTTGACAGATTGGGGCCAGCTTGATGTTTTAAATCTTGAGTATAAAAATTTAAAGGCTTATTCAATTTTTTACCATTTTATTGAATATATTTGAAATCTGTTTTTACAGTTTTTTTTTTTTTGGTAATTGTGCCATGAAATTTGAAAACCACCAAAAATTAAGAGAACTTTTATAAATTCCTTTTCTGGTGTAATGTTAAGTTGTATACATTATTAATGCATGTCCAATGAATATAACCCTGGTTTTGTGATAAATCTGCTTAGATTTTATTGGTGACATGTTAGATTAGTGGTTGCATTAAATAACTAGATTCCCATTGTGGTTATTAATTGAAATTGTCTTTAAGCAGAAAGTTATTTGTGACTATAAGCTTTGTGCTTAGAGAATGTATGTGTTTTTATCTGTCAGTATGGGAGGACATAAACTGTTTGCATCATTAGTGAAGTCATTGGATGTGTAATCCTTTGCAAGATGTAATTATAGGTATTTCATAGAACATTGAGTGTGTGTGTATATATGTGTGTGTGTGTTGTGGCAGGGGAAGTAGAGATTGTTGGCCATCACTACTGGCCAGGGGTTCGTAAATACAAGTAATTTCTGTAACCGCAGGCTCAAGTGACTCACCAAACTTGATAAAGGCCTTTGTATACATTATTTTTTTTAAGTTTATTATGGTAATATATGTATAGTCAATTTACCATTTTAACTTTTTGGGGGGTGGGTGGGTGAGGGGAGACAGAATCTGGCTATTTGCTTAGGTTGGCCTCAAACTTCAGGACTCAAGTGATCCTTCTGTCTCAGCTTTCTGAGTAGCTGGGACATGGAGGCTGACTCCACCATGCCCAGTTCATTGGGATAAGATACATTTACAGTGTGGTGTAATGTTTACCATTATCTATTTCCAAAACTTTTTCATCATTCCAAAAAGAAAGTTTATACAGTAAATAATCTCCATAAACTCTTCCCTTGTTATGTGACTGGATAATAACATATGTAAATACCATATTTTGTTTACTCATGTATTAATAGACATTTTTTGGTATTGTAACACTATAACAAACATTATTACTATGTAAGTATAAAATAGAGTCCCTGCTTTCTATTTAAGATATATAGGTAGAAATGGAACTACTAGATCATACTGTAATTCTCTTTGATTTTTTTGAGGTACTCCAAAGTTATTTTCCAGTGGCTGCAACATTTTACATTGCCATCAGCAGTGAATAAGAGTTGCAGTTTTATACATCTCTGCAATACTATTTTTTAAAAATAGCAATCCTTATTGTTATATTTAACCATCCTAATGGGTGTGTCCTCCAACTGTAGTTTTTACATTTCCTTAATGACTTTTGATGTTGAGTATGTTTTCATGTACTAGTTGACTATTTGTGTATCATCTCTAGAGAAATGTGTATTCACATCCTCAGCTCCTTCCACCACCATCACTGCAGGTATCAAACCTAGGGCCTTGTATGTGCTAGGCAAGCATTCTTATCACTAAGCTTCATGCCCAGTGCTTTATTATGAATATTACTTTTTGAGATGAGGGGGTTGTCTCAATATGTCGTCTCATCTGACATTGAACTCCTGGGCTCAAGCAGTTCTGCCTCTGCCTCCCAAGGAGCCGAGACCACAGGTGTCTTGACTCCTTTTCCCATTTTAAATTAGGTTGTTATTGGGTTGTACAAGTTCTTAATATATTCTGGAAATTATTATATGACAAGCAAATGTTACCCCATTCTGTGTATGTGTGTTTTTTTTTTTTGCTCTTGATCAGTATCCTTAATGTACAGAAATGTTTAATTTTGATGAAATCCATTTTATCTATTTTTTTTTCTTCTGTTAGCTGTGCTTTTGGTGTCATTGAAGAAATCATTGTGCTATCCAGTATCACGAAGTTTCCTGTTCTTGTCTTAAGAGTTTCATACTTTTAGCTTTTACACGTAGGTCTTTGATCCATTTTGTTTTGGATATGATGAAATTTCAGGGTCCAACTTTAATTATTTGCATGTGGACATCCAGTTTTCTTGCCATAGAATAGTTCATTCTCCAGAGTAGTTTTGGCATCCTTGTTCAAAATCAGTTGCCTGCATATGAGAGGGACTTTGTATTTTATTTTGGGACATTGTATTCTAATGGTCTGTTTGTTGTAACACTAGTGCCACACTGTTTTAATTAAGTTTTACATTACCATTTTCAAAAAAAAATTAAAAAAAGAAGCTAGCACAAACCGTGTTTGATTTAGAGTTCTAGCTGCATCTGTCAATATAGGAGAAAACAGAGTGAAACCTAGAAATTCAAACTGTTACTGCAAACGAATGCATCAACCTAGGAGAACGAAACTTGGGCATCCAAGTTTGATTGGTGTACTGCTCATTATTTGAAAGTATCATTAAGGTCGGAAAAAAAATATGTGTTGAGATTTCAGGAGACTCTAGTTTTTTGGCAGCTTAACAACGCCTTTCATTGAAAGTTTTATTCGCCAATCTGTGCTGAAGGCTACAGCAAGAGGAAACAAACCTTAGGGATAGAATGTAGAACTACTTTATTGTGTCAAGTTTCAAGAAGCTAGCCCACACCGTGTATGATTTAGAGTTTGAACTACATTTGTCAATATAGAAGAAAACAGAGTGAAACCGAAAAATTCAAACTGTTACTGCAAACGAATGCTTCAATGTAGGAGAATGAAACTTGAGCATCCAAGTGGGATTGGTGTACAGATCATTACTTGAAAGTATCATGAAGATTGGATGAAAAAATATATGTTGAGATTTCAGAAGACTCTAGTTTTTGGAAGTTTGGCAACCCCTTTCAATAAAAGTGTTATTCGCCAGTCCCTGCATTAGGCTACATCAAGAGGAAACAAACCTTAGAGATAGAACATAGAACTACAGTATTTTGTCAAGTTTCAAGAAGCTAGCACAAACCGTGTTTGATTTAGAGTTCGAACGGCATCTGTCAATATAGGACAAAACAGAGTGAAACCTAAAATTCAAACTGTTACTGCAAACGAATGCTTCAACCTAGGAGAACGAAACTTGGGCATCCAGTTTGATTGGTGCACTGCTCATTACTTGAAAGTATCATGAAAGTCGGAAGAAAAAATATATGATGAGATTTCAGGAGACTTTAGTTTTTTGGCAGACTAACAACGCCTTTCATTGAATGTGTTATTCGCCAGTCTCTGCTTAAGGCTATATCAAGAGGAAACAAACCTTAGGGATAGAACGTAGAACTACTTTATAGTGTCATGTTTCAGGTAGCTAGCACAAACCGTGTTTGATTTAAAGTTCTAACTGCATCTGTCAATATAGGAGAAAACAGAGTGAAACCTAAAAATTCAAACTGTTACTGCAAACGAATGCTTCAAAGTAGGAGAATGAAACTTGAGCATCCAAGTGGGATTGGTGTACTGATCATTAGATGAAAGTATCATGAAGTTTGGATGAAAAAATATACGTTGAGATTTCAGGAGACTCTAGTTTTTTGGAAGTTTGGCAACCCCTTTCATTATAAATGTTATTCGCCAGTCCCTGCTTTAGGCTACATCAGGAGGAAACAAACCTTAGAGATAGAACGTAGAACAACTGTACTGTGTGAAGATTCAAGAAGCTAGCACAAACCGTGTTTGATTTAGAGTTCAAACTGCATCTGTCAATATAGGAGAAAACAGAGTGAAACTGAAAAATTCAAACTGTTACTGCAAACGAATGCTTCAAACTAGGAGAACAAAACTTGGGCATCGAAGTTTGATTAGTGCACTGCTCATTACTTGAAAGTATCATGAAGGTAGGAAGAAAAAATACATGATGAGATTTCAGGAGACTGTAGTTTTTTGGCAGCCTAAAAATGCCTTTCATTGAAAGTGTTATTCGCCAGTCTGTGCTTAAGGCTACATCAATAAAAAAAAAATCTTAGGGATAGAACGTAGAACTACTTTATTGTGACATGTTTCAAGTAGCTAGCACAAACCGTGTTTGATTTAAAGTTCTAACTGCATCTGTCAATATAGGAGAAAACAGAGTGAAACCTAAAAATTCAAACTGTTCCTGCAAACAAGTGCTTCATCCTAGAAGAACAAAACTTGGGCATCCAAGTGGGATTGGTGTACTGATCATTACTTGAATGTATCATGAAGATTTAATGAAAAAATATATGTTGAGATTTCAGGAGACTCTAGTTTTTTGGAAGTTTGGCAACCCCTTTCTATAAAAGTGTTATTCACCAGTCCCTCCATTAGGCTACATCAAGAGGAAACAAACCTTAGAGATAGAACGTAGAACTACTGTATTGTGTCAAGTATCAAGAAGCTAGCACAAACCGTGTTTAATTTAGAGTTCGAACTGCATCTGTCAATATAGGAGAAAACAGAGTGCAACCTAAAAATTCAAACTGTTACTGCAAACAAATGCATCAACCTAGGAGAACGAAACTTGGGCATCCAAGTTTGATTGGTGCACTGCTCATTACTTGAAAGTATCATGAAGGTCGGAAGAAAAAAATACATGATGAGATTTCAGGAGACTGTAGTTTATTGGCAGCCTAACAATGCCTTTCATTGAATGTGTTATTCGCCAGTCTCTGCTTAAGGCTACATCAAGAGGAAACAAACCTTAGAGATAGAACTTAGAACTAGTGTATTGTGTCAAGTTTCAAGAAGCTAGCACAAACCGTGTTTGATTTAGAGTTCGAACTGCATCTGTCAATATAGGAGAAAACAGAGTGAAACCAAAAAATTCAAACTGTTACTGCAAACGAATGCATCAACCTAGGAGAACGAAACTTGGTTATCAAAGTTTGATTGGTGTACTGATCATTACCTGAAAGTATCATGAAATTTGGATGAAAAAATATATGTTGAGATTTCAGGAGACACATATTTTTTGGAAGTTTCGCAACCCCTTTCAATATAAGAGTTATTCGCCAGTCCCTGCTTAGGCTACATCAAGAGGAAACAAACCTTAGAGATAGAACGTAGAACTACACTATTTTGTCAAGTTTCAAGAAGCTAGCACAAACCGTGTTTGATTTAGAGTTCGAACTGCATCTGTCAATATAGGACAAAACAGAGCGAAACCTAAAAATTCAAACTCTTACTACAAACGAATGCATCAACCTAGGAGAACGAAACTTGGGCATCCAAGTTTGATTGGTGTACTGCTCATTACTTGAAAGTATCATTAAGGTCGGAAAAAAAATATGTGTTGAGATTTCAGGAGACTCTAGTTTTTTGGCAGCCTAAAAACGCCTTTCATTGAAAGTGTTATTCGCCAGTCTGTGCTGAAGGCTACATCAAGAGGAAACAAGCCTTAGGGATAGAATGTAGAACTACTTTATTGTGTCAAGTTTCAAGAAGCTAGCACAAACCGTGTATGATTTAGAGTTTGAACTACATTTGCACAATATAGGAGAAAATAGAGTGAAACCTAAAAGTACAAACTGTTAATGCAAACGAATGCTTCAACGTAGGAGAATGAAACTTGAGCATCCAAGTGGGATTGGTGTACTGATCATTACTTGAAAGTATCATGAAGATTGAATAAAAAAATATATGTTGAGATTTCAGGAGACTCTTATTTTTTGGAAGTTTCGCAACCCCTTTCAATATAAGAGTTATTCGCCAGTCCCTTGTTTAGGCTACATCAAGAGGAAACAAACCTTAGAGATAGAACGTAGAACTAAAGTATTTTGTCAAGTTTCAAGAAGCTAGCACAAACCGTGTTTGATTTAGAGTTCGAAATGCATCTGTCAATATAGGACAAAACAGAGTAAAACCTAAAAATTCAAACTGTTACTGCAAACGAATGCTTCAACCTAGGAGAACGAAACTTGGGCATCCAAGTTTGATTGGTGCACTGCTCTTTACTTGAAAGTATCATGAAGGTCGGAAGAAAAAATATATGATGAGATTTCAGGAGACTGTAGTTTATTGGCAGCCTAACAACGCCTTTCATTGAATGTGTTATTCGCCAGTCTCTGCTTAAGGCTACATCAAGAGGAAACAAACCTTAGGGATAGAATGTAGAACTCCTTTATTGTGTCAAGTTTCAAGAAGCTAGCACAAACCGTGTATGATTTAGAGTTTGAACTACATTTGTCAATATAGGAGAAAACAGAGTGAAACCTAAAAATTCGAACTGTTACTGCAAACGAATGCATCAACCTAGGAGAACAAAACTTGGGCATGCAAGTTTGATTGGTGTACTGCTCATTACTTGAAAGTATCATTAAGGTCGGAAAAAAAAAATATGTGTTGAGATTTCAGGAGACTGTAGTTTTTTGGCAGCCTAACAACGCCTTTCAATTAAAGTGTTATTCGCCAGTCTCTGCTGAAGGCTACATCAAGAGGAAGCAAACCTGAGGGATAGAATGTAGAACTAATTTATTGTGTCAAGTTTCAAGAAGCTAGCACAAACCGTGTTTGATTTAGAGTTCTATCTGCATCTGTCAATATAGGAGAAAACAGAGTGAAACCTAAAAATTCAAACTTTTCCTGAAAACCAATGCTTCAATCTAAGAGAACGAAACTTGGGCATCCAAGTTTGATTGGTGTACTGATCATTACCTGAAAGTATCATGAAGTTTGGATGAAAAAATATATGTTGAGATTTCAAAAGACTCTTATTTTTTGGATGTTTCGCAACCCCTTTCAATATAAGAGTTATTCGCCAGTCCCTGCTTTAGCCTACATCAAGAGGAAACAAACCTTAGAGATAGAACGTAGAAATACAGTATTTTGTCAAGTTTCAAGAAGCTAGCACAAACCGTGTTTGATTTAGAGTTCGAACTGCATCTTTCAATATAGGACAAAACAGAGTGAAACCTAAAAATTCAAACTGTTACTGCAAAGGAATGCTTCAAACTAGGAGAAGGAAACTTGGGCATCCAAGTTTTATTCGTGCCCTGCTTATTACTTGAAAGTATCATGAAGGTCGGAAGAAAAAATACATGATGAGATTTCAGGAGACTGTAGTTTATTGGCAGCCTAACAACGCCTTTCATTGAATGTGTTATTCGACAGTCTCTGCTTAAGGTTAAATCAAGAGGAACCAAACCTTAGAGTTAGAACGTAGAACTACTGTATTGTGTCAAGTTTCAAGAAGCTAGCACAAACCATGTATGATTTAGAGTTTGAACTACATTTGTCAATATAGGAGAAAAGAGAGTGAAACCTAAAAATTCAAACTGTTACTGCAAACGAATTCATCAACCTAGGAGAGTGAAACTTGGGCATCCAAGTTTGATTGGTGTACTGCTCATTACTTGAAAGTTTCATGAAGTTCGGAGAAAAAAATATGTGTTCAGATTTCAGGAGACTTTAGTTTTTTGGCAGCCTAACAACGCCTTTCATTGAAAGTGTTATTCGCCAGTCTGTGCGGAAGGCTGCATCAAGAGGATACAAACCTTAGGGATAGAATGTAGAACTACTTTATTTTGTCAAGTTTCAAGAAGCTAGCACAAACCGTGTTTGATTTAGTGTTCTAGCTACATCAGTCAATATAGGAGAAAAAAGAGTGAAACATAGAAATTCAAACTGTTACTGCAAAGGAATGCATCAACCTAGGAGAACGAAACTTGGGCATCCAAGTTTGATTGGTGTACTGCTCATTACTTGAAAGTATCATTAAGGTCGGAAAAAAAATATGTGTTGAGATTTCAGGAGACTCTAGTTTTTTGGCAGCCTAACAACGCCTTTCATTGAAAGTGTTATTCGCCAGTCTGTGCTGAAGGCTACATCAAGAGGAAACAAACCTTAGGGACAGAATATAGAACTACTTTATTGTGTCAAGTTTCAAGAAGCTAGCCCAAACCGTGTATGATTTAGAGTTTGAACTACATTTGTCAATATAGGAGAAAACAGAGTGAAACCTAAAAATTCAAACTGTTACTGCAAACGAATGCTTCAACGTAGGAGAATGAAACTTGAGCATCCAAGTGGGATTGGTGTACTGATCATTACTTGAAAGTATCATGAAGATTGGATGAAAAAATATATGTTGAGATTTCAGAAGACTCTAGTTTTTGGAAGTTTGGCAACCCCTTTCAATTAAAGTGTTATTCGCCCGTCCCTGCATTAGGCTACATCAAGAAGAAACAAACCTTAGAGATAGAACGCAGAACTACTGTATTGTGTCAAGTTTCAAGAAGCTAGCACATACAGTGTTTGATTTAGAGTTCGAACTGCATCTTTCAATGTAGGAGAAAACAAGAGTGAAACCTAAAAATTCAAACTGTTCCTGCAAACTAATGCTTCAATCTAGGAGAACAAAACTTGGGCATCCAAGTTTGATTGGTGTACTGATCATTACCCGAAAGTATCATGAACTTTGGATGAAAAAATATATGTTGAGATTTCAGGAGACTCTTATTTTTTGGAAGTTTCGCAACCCCTTTCAATATAAGAATTATTCGCCAGTCCCTGCTTTAGGCTACATCAAGAGGAAACAAACCTTAGAGATAGAACGTAGAAGTAGTGTATTGTGTCAAGTTTCAAGAAGCTAGCACAAACCGTGTTTGATTTAGAGTTCGAACTGCATCTGTCAATATAGGACAAAACAGAGTGAAACCTAAAAATTCAAACTGTTACTGCAAACGAATGCTTCATCCTAGGAGAACGCAACTTGGACATCCAAGTTTGATTGGTGCACTGCTCATTACTTGAAAGTATCATGAAGGTCGGAAGCAAAAAATACATGATGAGATTTCAGGAGACTGTAGTTTATTGGCAGCCTAACAACGCCTTTCATTGAATCTGTTATTAGACAGTATCTGCTTAAGGCTACATCAAGAGGAAACAAACCTTAGATATAGAACGTAGAACTACTGTATTGTGTCAAGTTTCAAGAAGCTAGCACAAACCGTGTATGATTTAGAGTTTGAACTACATTTTTCAATATAGGAGAAAACAGAGAGAAACCTAAAAATTCAAACTGTTACTGCAAACAATGCATCAACCTAGGAGAATGAAACTTGAGCATCCAAGTGCGATTGGTGTACTGATCATTACTTGAAAGTATCATGAAGATTGGATGAAAAAATATATGTTGAGACTTCAGAAGACTCTGGTTTTTGGAAGTTTGGCAACCCCTTTCAATAAAAGTGTTATTCGCCAGTCCCTGCATTAGGCTACATCAAGAGGAAACAAACCATAGAGATAGAACGTAGAACTAATGTATTGTGTCAAGTTTCAAGAAGCTAGCACAAACCGTGTTTGATTTAGAGTTCGAACTGCATCTGTCAATATAGGAGAAAACAGAGTGAAACCTAAAAATTCAAACTGTTACTGCAAACGAATGCATCAACCTAGGAGAGCGAAACCTGGGTATCCAAGTTTGTTTGGTGTACTGATCATTACCAGAAAGTATCATGAAGTTTGGATGAAAAAATATATGTTGAGATTTCAGGAGACTGTAGTTTTTTGGCAGCCTAACAACGCCTTTCATTGAAAGTGTTATTCGCCAGTCTCTGCTGAAGGCTACATCAAGAGGAAGCAAACCTTAGGGATAGAATGTAGAACTACTTTATTGTATCAAGTTTCAAGAAGCTAGCACAAACCGTGTTTGCTTTAGAGTTCTATCTGCATCTGTCAATATAGGAGAAAACAGAGTGAAACCTAAAAATTCAAACTGTTCCTGCAAACGAGTGCTTCAACCTAGAAAAACAAAACTTGGGCTTCTAAGTGGGATTGGTGTACTGATCATTACCTGAAAGTATCATGAAGATTGGATGCAAAAATATATGTTGAGATTTCAGGAGACTAGTTTTTTGGAAGTTTGGCAACCCCTTTCAAAAAAAGTGTTATTCGCCAGTCCCTGCATTAGGCTACATCAAGAGGAAACAATCCTTAGAGATAGAACGTAGAACTACTGTATTGTGTCAAGTATCAAGAAGCTAGCACAAACCGTGTTTGATTTAGAGTTCGAACTGCATCTGTCAATATAGGAGAAAACAGAGTGAAACCTAAAAATTCAAACTGTTACTACAAACGAATGCATCAACCTAGGAGAATGAAACTTGAGCATCCAAGTGGGATTGGTGTACTGATCATTACTTGAAAATATCATGAAGATTGGATGAAAAAATATATGTTGAGATTTCAGGAGACTCTTATTTTTTGGAAGTTTCGCAACCCCTTTCAATATAAGAGTTATTCGCCAGTCCCTTGTTTAGGCTACATCAAGAGGAAACAAACCTTAGAGATAGAACGTAGAACTACAGTATTTTGTCAAGTTTCAAGAAGCTAGCACAAACCGTGTTTGATTTAGAGTTCGAAATGCATCTGTCAATAAAGACAAAACAGAGTGAAACCTAAAAATTCAAACTGTTACTGCAAACGAATGCTTCAACCTAGGAGAACGAAACTTGGGCATCCAAGTTTGATTGGTGTACTGCTCATTACTTGAAAGTATCATGAAGGTCGGAAGAAAAAATATATGATGAGATTTCAGGAGACTGTAGTTTATTGGCAGCCTAACAACGCCTTTCATTGAATGTGTTATTCGCCAGTCTCTGCTTAAGGCTACATCAAGAGGAAACAAACCTTAGGGATAGAATGTAGAACTAATTTATTTTGTCAAGTTTCAAGAAGCTAGCACAAACCGTGTTTGATTTAGAGTTCTAGCTGCATCTGTCAATATAGGAGAAAAAAGAGAGAAACATAGAAATTCAAACTGTTACTGCAAACGAGTGCATCAACCTAGGAGAACGAAACTTGGGCATCCAAGTTTGATTGGTGTACTGCTCATTACTGGAAAGTATCATTAAGGTCGGAAAAAAAATATGTGTTGAGATTTCAGGAGACCCTAGTTTTTTGGCAGCCTAACAACGAGTTTCATTGAAAGTGTTATTCGCCAGTCTGTGCTGAATGCTACATCAAGAGGAAACAAACCTTAGGGATAGAATGTAGAACTACTTTATTGTGTCATGTTTAAAGTAGCTAGCACAAACCGTGTTTGATTTAAAGTTCTAACTGCATCTGTCAATATAGGAGAAAACAGAGTGAAACCTAAAAATTCAAACTGTTCCTGCAAACGAGTGCTTCAACCTAGAAGAACAAAACTTGGGCATCCAAGTGGGATTGGTGTACTGATCATTACCTGAAAGTATCATGAAGATTGGATGCAAAAATATATGTTGAGATTTCAGGAGACTAGTTTTTTGGAAGTTTGGCAACCCCTTTCAAAAAAAGTGTTATTCGCCAGTTCCTGCATTAGGCTACATCAAGAGGAAACAAACCTTAGAGATAGAACGTAGAACTACTGTATTGTGTCAAGTATCAAGAAGCTAGCACAAACCGTGTTTGATTTAGAGTTCGAACTGCATCTGTCAATATAGGAGAAAACAGAGTGAAACCTAAAAATTCAAACTGTTACTGCAAACGAATGCATCAACCTAGGAGAACGAATTGGGCATCCAAGTTTGATTGGTGTACTGCTCATTACTTGAAAGTATCATGAAGGTCGGAAAAAAAAAATATGTTGAGATTTCAGGAGACTGTAGTTTTTTGGCAGCCTAACAACGCCTTTCATTGAAAGTGTTATTCGCCAGTCCCTGCATTAGGCTACATCAAGAGGAAACAAAACTTAGAGATAGAACGTAGAACAACATTATCGTGTCAAGTTTCAAGAAGCTATCACAAACCGTGTATTATTTAGAGTTTGAACTACATTTGTCAATATGGGAGAAAACAGAGTGAAACCTAATAATTCAAACTGTTACTGCAAACGAATGCATCAACCTAGGAGAATGAAACTTGAGCATCCAAGTGGGATTGGTGTGCTGATCATAACTTGAAAGTATCATGAAGATTGGATGAAAAAATATATGTTGAGATTTCAGAAGACTCTGGTTTTTGGAAGTTTGGCAACCCCTTTCAATAAAAGTGTTATTCGCCAGTCCCTGCATTAGGCTACATCAAGAGGAAACAAACCTTAGAGATAGAACGTAGAACTAATGTATTGTGTCAAGTTTCAAGAAGCTAGCACAAACCGTGCTTGATTTAGAGTTCGAACTGCATCTGTCAATATTGGAGAAAACAGAGTGAAACCTAAAAATTCAAACTGTTACTGCAAACAAATGCATCAACCTAGGAGAACGAAACTTGGGCATACAAGTTTGATTGGTGTACTGCTCATTACTTGAAAGTGTCACTAAGGTCAGAAAAAAAAAATATGTGTTGAGATTTCAGGAGACTATAGTTTTTTGGCAGCCTAACAACGACTTTCATTGAAAGTGTTATTCACCAGTCTGTGCTGAAGGCTACATCAAGAATAAACATACCTTAGGGATAGAATGTAGAACTACTTTATTGTGTCAAGTTTCAAGAAGCTAGCACAAACCGTGTATGAGTTAGAGTTTGACCTACATTTGTCAATATAGTAGAAAACAGAGTGAAACCTAAAAATTCAAACTGTTAATGCAAATGAATGCTTCAACGTAGGAGAACGAAACTTGGGCATCCAAGTTTGATTGGTGTACTGATCATTACCTGAAAGTATCATGAAGTTTGGTTGAAAAAATATATGTTGAGATTTCAGGAGACTCTTATTTTTTGGAAGTTTCGCACCCCTTTCAATATAAGAGTTATTCGACAGTCCCTTGTTTAGGCTACATCAAGAGGAAAAAAACCTTAGAGATAGAACATAGAACTACAGTATTTTGTCAAGTTTCAAGAAGCTAGCACAAACCGTGTTTGATTTAGAGTTCGAACTGCATCTGTCAATATAGGACAAAACAGAGTGAAACCTAAAAATTCAAACTGTTCCTGCAAACGAATGCTTCAACCTAGGAGAACGAAACTTGGGCATCCAAGTTTGATTGGTGCACTGCTCATTACATGAAAGTATCATGAAGGTCGGAAGAAAAAACACATGATAAGATTTCAGGAGACTGTAATTTTTTGCAGCCTAACAACGCCTTTCGTTGAATGTGTTATTCGCCAGTCTCTGCTTAAGGCTACATCAAGAGGAAACAAACCTTAGGGATAGAATGTAGAACCACTTTATTGTGTCATGTTTCAAGTACCATGCACAAACCGTGTTTGATTTAAAGTTCTAACTGCATCTGTCAATATAGGAGAAAACAGAGTGAAACCTAAAAATTCAAACTGTTCCTGCAAACGAGTGCTTCAACCTAGAAGAACAAATCTTGGGCATCCAAGTGGGATTGGTGTACTGATCATTACTTGAATGTATCATGAAGATTGGATGAAAAAATATATGTTGAGATTTCAGGAGACACTAGTTTTTTGGAAGTTTGGCAACCCCTTTCAATAAAAGTGTTATTCGCCAGTCCCTGCATTAGGCTACATCATGAGGAAACAAACCTTAGAGATAGAACGTAGAACTACTGTATTGTGTCAAGTATCAAGAAGCTAAAACAAACCGTGTTTGATATAGAGTTCTATCGGCATCTGTCAATATAGGAGAAAACAGAGTGAAACCTAAAAATTGAAACTGTTACTGCAAACGAATGCATCAACCTAGGAGAACGAAACTTGGGCATCCAAGTTTGATTGGTGTACTGCTCATTACTTGAAAGTATCATGAAGGTCAGAAAAAAATATATGTGTTGAGATTTCAGGAGACTGTAGTTTTTTGGCAGCCTAACAACGCCTTTCATTGAAAGTGTTATTCACCAGTCCCTGCATTAGGCTACATCAAGAGGAAACAAACCTTAGAGATAGAACGTAGAACTACAGTATTTTGTCAAGTTTCAAGAAGCTAGCACAAACAGTGTTTGATGTAGAGTTTGAACTGCATCTGTCAATATAGGACAAAACAGAGTGAAACCTAAAAATTCAAACTGTTACTGCAAACGAATGCTTCAACCTAGGAGAACGAATCTTGGGCATCCATGTTTGATTGGTGCACTGCTCATTACTTGAAAGTATCATGAAGGTCAGATGAAAAAAATACATGATGAGATTTCAGGAGAGTGTAGTTTATTGGCAGCCTAACAACGCCTTTCATTGAATGTGTTATTCGACAGTCTCTGCTTAAGGCTACATCAAGAGGAAACAAACCTTAGAGATAGAACATAGAACTACTGTATTGTGTCAAGTGTCAAGAAGCTAGCACAAACCGTGTATGATTTAGATTTTGAACTACATTTGTCAATATAGGAGAAAAGAGAGTGAAACCTAAAAATTCAAACTGTTACTGCAAACGAATGCATCAACCTAGGAGAATGAAACTTGAGCATCCAAGTGGCATTGGTGTACTGATCATTACTTGAAAGTATCATGAAGATTGGATGAAAAAATATTTTGAGATTTCAGAAGACTCTGGTTTTTGGAAGTTTGGCAACCCCTTTCAATAAAAGTGTTATACGCCAGTCCCTGCATTAGGCTACATCAAGAGGAAACAAACCTTAGAGATAGAACGTAGAACTACAGTATTTTTTCAAGTTTCAAGAAGCTAGCACAAACAGTGTTTGATTTAGAGTTTGAACTGCATCTGTCAATATAGGACAAAACAGAGTGAAACCTAAAAATTCAAACTGTTACTGCAAACGAATGCTTCAACCTAGGAGAACGAATCTTGGGCATCCAAGTTTGATTGGTGCACTGCTCATTACTTGAAAGTATCATGAAGGTCAGATGAAAAAAATACATGATGAGATTTCAGGAGAGTGTAGTTTATTGGCAGCCTAACAACGCCTTTCATTGAATGTGTTATTCGACAGTCTCTGCTTAAGGCTACATCAAGAGGAAACAAACCTTAGAGATAGAACATAGAACTACTGTATTGTGTCAAGTGTCAAGAAGCTAGCACAAACCGTGTATGATTTAGATTTTGAACTACATTTGTCAATATAGAAGAAAAGAGAGTGAAACCTAAAAATTCAAACTGTTACTGCAAACGAATGCATCAACCTAGGAGAATGAAACTTGAGCATCCAAGTGGCATTGGTGTACTGATCATTACTTGAAAGTATCATGAAGATTGGATGAAAAAATATTTTGAGATTTCAGAAGACTCTGGTTTTTGGAAGTTTGGCAACCCCTTTCAATAAAAGTGTTATACGCCAGTCCCTGCATTAGGGTACATAAAGAGGAAACAAAACTTAGAGATAGAACGTAGAACTAATGTATTGTGTCAAGTTTCAAGAAGCTAGCACAAACCGTGTTTGATTTAGAGTTCGAACTGCATCTGTCAATATAGGAGAAAACAGAGTGAAACCTAAAAATTCAAACTGTTACTGCAAACGAATGCATCAAAATAGGAGAACGAAACTTGGGCATCCAAGTTTGATTGGTGTACTGCTCATTACTTGAAAATATCATTAAGGTCGGAAAAAAAATATGTGATGAGATTTCAGGAGACTTCAGTTTTTTTGGCAGCCTAAAAATGCCTTTCATTGAAAGCGTTATTCGCCAGTCTGTGCTGAAGGCAACATCAAGAGGAAACAAACCTTAGGGATAGAATGTAGAACTACTTTTTTGTGTCAAGTTTGAAGAAGCTAGCACAAACCGTGTATGATTTAGAGTTTGAACTACATTTGCCAATATAGGGGAAAACAGAGTGAAACCTGAAAATTCAAACTGTTAATGCAAACGAATGCTTCAACGTAGGAGAAAGAAACTTGGGCATCCAAGTTTAATTGGTGCACTGCTCATTACTTGAAAGTATCATGAAGGTCGGAAGAAAAAATATGTGATGAGATTTCAGGAGACTGTAGTTTTTTGGCAGCCTAACAACGCCTTTCATTGAAAGTGTTATTCGCCAGTCCCTGCATTAGGCTACATGAAGAGGAAACAAACCTTAGAGATAGAACGTAGAACTACATTATTGTGTCAAGTTTCAAGAAGCTAGCAAAAACCGTGTTTGATTTAGAGTTCTATCCGCATCTGTCAATATAGGAGAAAACAGAGTGAAACCTAAAATTCAAACTGTTACTGCAAACGAATGCTTCCCCTAGGAGAACGAAACTTGGGCATCCAAGTTTGATTGGTGCACTGCTCATTACTTGAAAGTATCATGAAGGTCAGAAGAAAAAATATATGATGAGATTTCAGGAGACTGTAGTTTTTTGGCAGCCTAACAACGCCTTTCATTGAATGTGTTATACGCCAGTCTCTGCTTAAGGCTACATCAAGAGGAAACAAACCTAGGGATAGAAAGTAGAACTACTTTATTGTGTCATGTTTCAAGTAGCTAGCACAAACCGTGTTTGATTTAAAGTTCTAACTGCATCTGTCAATATAGGACAAAACAGAGTGAAACCTAAAAATTCAAACTGTTCCTGCAAACGAGTGCTTCAACCTAGAAGAACAAAACTTGGGCATCCAAGTTTGATTGGTGTACTGCTCATTACTTGAATGTATCATGAAGGTCGGAAAAAAACATGTGTTGAGATTTCAGGAGACTGTAGTTTTTTGGCAGCCTAACAACGCCTTTCATTGAAAGTGTTATTCGCCAGTCCCTGCATTAGGCTTCATCAAGAGGAAACAAACCTTAGAGATATCACGTAGAACTACATTATTGTGTCAAGTTTCAAGAAGCTAGCACAACCGTGTTTGATTTAGAGTTCTATCTGCATCTGTCAATATAGGAGAAAACAGAGTGAAACCTAAAATTCAAACTGTTCCTGCAAAAGAATGCTTCAATCTAGGAGAACGAAACTTGGGCATCCAAGTTTGATTGGTGTACTGATCATTACCTGAAAGTATCATGAACTTTGGATGAATAAATATATGTTGAGATTTCAGGAGACTCTTATTTTTTGGAAGTTTCGCAACCCCTTTCAATATAAGAGTTATTCACCAGTCCCTGCTTTAGGCTACATCAAGAGGAAACAAACCTCAGAGATAGAACGTAGAACTACAGTATTTTGTCAAGTTTCAAGAAGCTAGCACAAACAGTGTTTGATTTAGAGTTCGAACTGCATCTGTCAATATAGGAGAAAACAGAGTGAAACCTAAAAATTCAAACTGTTACTGCAAACGAATGCATTAACCTAGGAGAACGAAACTTGGGCATCCAAGTTTGATTGGTGCACTGCTCATTACTTGAAAGTATCATGAAGGTCGGACGAAAAAAATACATGATGAGATTTCAGGAGACTGTAGTTTATTGGCAGCCTAACAACGCCTTTCATTGAATGTGTTATTCCACAGTCTCTGCTTAAGGCTACATCAAGAGGAAACAAACCTTAGAGATAGAACGTAGAACTACTGTATTGTGTCATGTGTCAAGAAGCTAGCACAAACCGTGTATGATTTAGAGTTTGAACTACATTTGTCAATATAGGAGAAAACAGAGTGAAACCTATAAATTCAAACTGTTCCTGCAAAAGAATGCATCAACCTAGGAGAACGAAACTTGGGCATCAAACTTTGATTGGTGTACTGCTCATTACTTGAAAGTATCATTAAGGTCGAAAAAAAAATATGTGTTGAGATTTCAGGGACTCTAGTTTTTTGGAAGTTTGGCAACCCCTTTCAATAAAAGTGTTATTCGCCAGTCCCTGCATTAGGCTACATCAAGAGGAAACAAACCTTAGAGACAGAACATAGAATTAGTGTATTGTGTCAAGTTTCAAGAAGCTAGCACAAACCGAGTTTGATTTAGAGTTCGAACTGCATCTGTCAATATAGCACAAAACAGTGTGAAACCTAAAAATTCAAACTGTTACTGCAAACGAATGCTTCAACTTAGGAGAACGAAACTTGGGCATCCAAGTTTGATTGGTGCACTGCTCATTACTTGAAAGAATCATGAAGTTCGGAGAAAAAATACATGATGAGATTTCAGGAGACTGTATTTTATTGGCAGCCTAACAACGCCTTTCATTGAATGTGTTATTCGACAGTCTCTGCTTAAGTCTACATCAAGAGGAAACAAACCTTAGAGATAGAACATAGAACTACTGTATTGTGTCAAGTGTCAAGAAGCTAGCACAAACCGTGTATGATTTAGATTTTGAACTACATTTGTCAATATAGGAGAAAAGAGAGTGAAACCTAAAAATTCAAACTGTTACTGCAAACGAATGCATCAACCTAGGAGAATGAAACTTGAGCATCCAAGTGGCATTGGTGTACTGATCATTACTTGAAAGTATCATGAAGATTGGATGAAAAAATATTTTGAGATTTCAGAAGACTCTGGTTTTTGGAAGTTTGGCAACCCCTTTCAATAAAAGTGTTATACGCCAGTCCCTGCATTAGGCTACATCAAGAGGAAACAAACCTTAGAGATAGAACGTAGAACTACAGTATTTTGTCAAGTATCAAGAAGCTAAAACAAACCGTGTTTGATTTAGAGTTCGAACTGCATCTGTCAATATAGGAGAAAACAGAGTGAAACCTAAAAATTCTAACTGTTCCTGCAAACCAATGCTTCAATCTAAGAGAACAAAACTTGGGCATCCAAGTTTGATTGGTGTACTGATCATTACCTGAAAGTATCATGAAGTTTGGATGAAAAAATATATGTTGAGATTTCAGGAGACTCTTATTTTTTGGAAGTTTCGCAACCCCTTTCAATATAAGAGTTATTCGCCAGTCCCTGCTTTAGGCTACATCAAGAGGAAACAAACCTTAGAGATAGAACGTAGAACTACAGTGTTTTGTCAAGTTTCAAGAAGCTAGCACAAACCGTGTTTGATTTAGAGTTCGAACTGCATCTGTCAATATAGCACAAAACAGTGTGAAACCTAAAAATTCAAACTGTTACTGCAAACGAATGCTTCAACCTAGGTGAACGAAACTTGGGCATCCAAGTTTGATTGGTGCACTGCTCATTACTTGACAGTATCATGAAGGTCGGAAGAAAAAATATATGATGAGATTTCAGGAGACTGTAGTTTTTGGGCAGCCTAACAACGCCTTTCATTGAATGTGTTATTCGCCAGTCTCTGCTTAAGGCTACATCAAGAAGAAACAAACCTTAGGGATAGAACGTAGAGCTACTTTATTGTGTGATATTTCAAGTAGCTAGCAAAAACCGTGTTTGATTTAACGTTCTAACTGCATCTGTCAATATAGCAGAAAACAGAGTGAAACCTAAAAATTCAAACTATTCCTGCAAACGAGTGCTTCAACCTAGAAGAACAAATCTTGGGCATCCAAGTGGGATTGGTGTACTGATCATTACTTGTATGTATCATGAAAATTGGATGAAAAAATATACGTTGAGATTTCAGGAGACTCTAGTTTTTTGGAAGTTTGGCAACCCCTTTCAATAAAAGTGTTATTCGCCAGTCCCTGCATTAGGCTACATCAAGAGGAAACAAACCTTACAGATAGAACGTAGAACTACTGTATTGTGTCAAGTATCAAGAAGCTAAAACAAACCGTGTTGGATTTAGAGTTCGAACTGCTTCTGTCCATATAGGAGAAAACAGAGTGCGACCTAAAAATTCAAACTGTTACTGCAAACGAATGCATCAACCTAGGAGAACGAAACTTGGGCATCCAAGTTTGATTGGTGTACTGCTCATTACTTGAAAGTATCATGAAGGTCGGAAAAAAAATATGTGTTTTCAGGAGACTGTAGTTTTTTGGCAGCCTAACAACGCCTTTCATTGAAAGTGTTAATCGCCAGTCTCTGCTGAAGGCTACATCAAGAGGAAGCAAACCTTAGGGACAGAATGTAGAACTACTTTACTGTGTCAAGTTTCAAGAAGCTAGCACAAACCGTGTTTGAATTAGAGTTCTATCTGCATCTGTCAATATAGGAGAAAACAGAGTGAAACCTAAAAATTCAAACTGTTCCTGCAAACGAATGCATAAACCTAGGAGAACGAAACTTGGGCATCCAAGTTTGATTGGTGTACTGATCATTACCTGAAAGTATCATGAAGTTTGGATGAAAAAATATATGTTGAGATTTCAGGAGACTCTTATTTTTTGGAAGTTTCGCAACCCCTTTCAATTTAAGAGTTATTCGACAGTCCCTTGTTTAGGCTACATCAAGAGGAAAAAAACCTTAGAGATAGAAAGTAGAACTACAGTATTTTGTCAAGTTTCAAGAAGCTAGCACAAACCGTGTTTAATTTAGAGTTCGAACTGCATCTGTCAATATAGGACAAAACAGAGTGAAACCTAAAAATTCAAACTGTTACTGCAAACGAATGCTTCAACCTAGGATTACGAAACTTGGGCATCCAAGTTTGATTGGTGCCCTGCTCATTACTTGAAAGTATCATGAAGGTCGGAAGAAAAAACATATGATAAGATTTCAGGAGACTGTAATTTTTTGGCAGCCTAACAATGCCTTTCATTGAATGTGTTATTCGCCAGTCTCTGCTTAAGGCTACATCAAGAGGAAACAAACCTTAGGGATAGAACGTAGAACTACTTTATTGTGTCATGTTTCAAGTAGCTAGCACAAACCGTGTTCGATTTAAAGTTCTAACTGCATCTGTCAATATAGGAGAAAACAGAGTGAAACTTAAAAATTCAAACTGTTCCTGCAAACGAGTGCTTCAACCTAGAAGAACAAAACTTGGGCATCCAAGTGGGATTGGTGTACTGATCATTACTTGAATGTATCATGAAGATTGGATGAAAAAATATATGTTGAGATTTCAGGAGACTCTAGTTTTTTGGAAGTTTGGCAACCCCTTTCAATAAATGTGTTATTCTCCAGTCCCTGCATTAGGCTACATCAAGAGGAAACAAACCTTAGAGATAGTACGTAGAACTACTGTATTGTGTCAAGTATCAAGAATCTAAAACAAACCGTGTTTGATTTAGAGTTCTAGCTGCATCTGTCAATATAGGAGAAAACAGAGTGCAACCTAAAAATTCAAACTGTTACTGCAAACGAATGCATCAACCTAGGAGAAGGAAACTTGGGCATCCAAGTTTGATTGGTGTACTGCTCATTACTTGAAAGTATCATGAAGGTTTGAAAAAAAAATATGTGTTGAGTTTTCAGGAGACTGTAGTTTTTTGGCAGCCTAACAACGCCTTTCATTGAGAGTGTTATTCGCCAGTCCCTGCATTAGGCTACATCAAGAGGAAACAAACCTTAGAGATAGAACGTAGAACTACATTATTGTGTCAAGTTTCAAGAAGCTAGCACAAACCGTGTTTGATTTAGAGTTCCAACTGCATCTCTCAATATAGGACAAAACAGAGTGAAAGCTAAAAATTCAAACTGTTACTGCAAACGAATGCTTCAACCTAGGAGAACGAAACTTGGGCATCCAAGTTTGATTGGTGTACTGATCATTACCTGAAAGTATCATGAAGTTTGGGTGAAAAAATATATCTTGAGATTTCAGGAGACTGTAGTTTTTTGGCAGCCTAACAATGCCTTTCATTGAAAGTGTTATTCGCCAGTCTCTGCTGAAGGCTACATCAAGAGGAAGCAAACCTTAGGGATAGAATATAGAACTACATTATTGTGTCAAGTTTCAAGAAGCTAGCACAAACCGTGTTTGTTTTAGAGTTCTATCTGCATCTGTCAATATAGGAGAAAACAGAGTGAAACCTAAAAATTCAAACTGTTCCTGCAAACGAATGCTTCAATCTAGGAGAATGCAACTTGAGCATCCAAGTGGCATTGGTGTACTGATCATTACTTGAAAGTATCATGAATATTGGATGAAAAAATATATGTTGAGATTTCAGAAGACTCTGGTTGTTGGAAGTTTGGCTACCCCTTTCAATAAAAGTATTATTCGCCAGTCTCTGCATTAGGCTACATCAAGAGGAAAGAAACCTTAGAGATAGAACGTAGAACTAATGTATTGTGTCAAGTTTCAAGAAGCTAGCACAAACCGTGTTTGATTTAGAGTTCGAACTGCATCTGTCAATATAGGAGAAAACAAAGTGAAACCTAAAAATTCAAACTGTTACTGCAAACGAATGCATCAACCTAGGAGAACGAAACTTGGGCATCCAAGTTTGATTGGTGTACTGCTCATTACTTGAAAGTATCATGAAGATCGGAAAAATAAGATGTGTTGAGATTTCAGGAGACTCTAGTTTTTTGGCAGCCTAACATCGCCTTTCATTGAAAACGTTATTCGCCAGTCTGTGCTGAAGGCTACATCAAGAGGAAACAAACCTTATGGATAGAATGTAGAACTACTTTATTGTGTCAAGTTTCAAGAAGCTAGCACAAACCGTGTATGATTTAGTGTTTGAACTACATTTGTCAATATAGGAGAAAACAGAGTGAAACCTAAAAATTCAAACTGTTACTGCAAACGAATGCATCAAACTAGGAGAATGAAACTTGTGCATCCAAGTTTGATTGGTGTACTGATCATTACCTGAAAGTATCATGAAGTTTGGATGAAACAATATATGTTGAGATTTCAGGAGACTCTTATTTTTTGGAAGTTTTGCAACCCCTTTCAATATAAGAGTTATTCGCCAGTCCCTTGTTTAGGCTACATCAAGAGGAAACAAACCTTAGAGATAGAACGTAGAACTACAGTATTTTGTCAAGTTTCAAGGAGCTCGCACAAACCGTGTTTGATTTAAAGTTCTAACTGCATCTGTCAATATAGGAGAAAACAGAGTGTAACCTAAAAATTCATTAATTGAAAGTATCATTAAGGTTGGAAAAAAAAATGTGTTGAGATTTCAGGAGACTCTCGTTTTTTGGCAGCCTAACAACGCCTTTCATTGAAAGTGTTATTCGCCAGTCTGTGCTGAAGGCTACATCAAGAGGAACCAAACCTTAGGGATAGAATGCAGAACTACTTTATTGTGTCAAGTTTCAAGAAGCTAGCACAAACCGTGTTTGATTTAGAGTTTGAACTACATTTGTCAATATAGGAGAAAACAGAGTGAAACCTAAAAATTCAACCTGTTAATGCAAACGAATGCTTCAACGTAGGAGAATGAAACTTGAGCATCCATGTGGGATAGGTGTACTGATCATTACTTGAAAGTATCATGTAGATTAGATGAAAAAATATATGTTGAGATTTCAGAAGACTCTAGTTTTTGGAAGTTTGGCAACCACTTTCAATAAAAGTGTTATTCGCCAGTCCCTGCATTAGGCTACATCAAGAGGAAACAAACGTTAGAGATAGAACGTAGAACTAGTGTATCGTGTCAATTTTCAAGAAGCTAGCACACACCGTGTTTGATTTAGAGTTCGAACTGCATCTGTCAATATAGGACAAAACCGAGTGAAACCTAAAAATTCAAACTGTTACTGCAAACGAATGCTTCAACCTAGGAGAACGAAACTTGGGCATCCTAGTTTGATTGGTGTACTGATCATTACCTGAAAGTATCATGAAGATTGGATGGAAAAATATATGTTGAGATTTCAGGAGACTGTATTTTTTTGGCAGCCTAACAACGCCTTTCATTGAAAGTGTTATTCGCCAGTCTCTGCTGAAGGCTACATCAAGAGGAAGCAAACCTTAGCTATAGAATATGGAACTACTTTATTGTGTTATGTTTCTAGAAGCTAGCACAAACCGTGTTTGATTTAGAGTTCTATCTGCATCTGTCAGCATAGGAGAAAACAGAGTGAAACCTAAAAATTCTAACTGTTCCTGCAAACGAATGCATCAACCTAGGAGAACGAAACTTGGGCATTCAAGTTTGATTGGTGTACTGATCATTACCTGAAAGTATCATGAAGTTTGGATGAAACAATATATGTTGAGATTTCAGGAGACTCTTATTTTTTGGAAGTTGTGCAACCCCTTTCAATATAAGAGTTATTCGCCAGTCCCTTGTTTAGGCTACATCAAGAGGAAACAAACCTTAGAGATAGAACGTAGAACTACAGTATTTTGTCAAGTTTCAAGAAGCTCGCACAAACCTTGTTTGATTTAAAGTTCTAACTGCATCTGTCAATATAGGAGAAAACAGAGTGTAACCTAAAAATTCATTAATTGAAAGTATCATTAACGTTGGAAAAAAAAATGTGTTGAGATTTCAGGAGACTCTCGTTTTTTGGCAGCCTAACAACGCCTTTCATTGAAAGTGTTATTCGCCAGTCTGTGCTGAAGGCTACATCAAGAGGAAACAAACCTTAGAGATAGAACGTAGAACTACAGTATTTTGTCAAGTTTCAAGAAGCTAGCACAAACCGTGTTTGAGTTAGAGTTCAAACTGCATCTGTCAATATAGGACAAAACAGAGTGAAACCTAAAAATTCAAACTGTTACTGCAAACGAATGCTTCAACCTAGGTGAACGAAACTTGGGCATCCAAGTTTGATTGGTGCACTGCTCATTACTTGACAGTATCATGAAGGTCAGAAGAAAAAATATATGATGAGATTTCAGGAGACTGTAGTTTTTTGGCAGCCTAACAACGCCTTTCATTGAATGTGTTAATTGCCAGTCTCTGCTTAAGGCTACATCAAGAGGAAACAAACCTTAGTTATAGAACGAAGAACTACTTTATTGTGTGATATTTCAAGTAGCTAGCACAAACCGTGTTTGATTTAACGTTCTAACTGCATCTGTCAATATAGGAGAAAACAGATTGAAACCTAAAAATTCAAACTATTCCTGCAAACGAGTGCTTCAACCTAGAAGAACAAATCTTGGGCATCCAAGTGGGATTGGTGTACTGATCATTACTTGAATGTATCATGAAGATTGGATGAAAAAATAAATGTTGAGATTTCAGGAGACTCTTATTTATTGAAAGTTTGGCAACCCCTTTCAATAAAAGTGTTATTCGCCAGTCCCTGCATTAGGCTTCATCAAGAGGAAACAAACCTTACAGATAGAACGTAGAACTACTGTATTGTGTCATGTATCAAGAAGCTAGAAAAAACCGTGTTTGATTTAGAGTTCGAACTGCATCTGTCAATATAGGAGAAAACAGAGTGCAACCTAAAAATTCAAAGTGTTACTGCAAACGAATGCATCAACCTAGGAGAACGAAACTTGGGCATCCAAGATTGATTGGTGTACTGTTCATTACTAGAAAGTATCATGAAGGTCGGAAAAAAAAAATATGTGTTGAGATTTCAGGAGACTGTAGTTTTTTGGCAGCCTAACAGCGCTTTCATTGTAAGTGTTATTCGCCAGTAGCTGCATTTGGCTACATCAAGAGGAAACAAACCTTAGAGATAGAACGTAGAACTACATTATTGTGTCAAGTTTCAAGAAGCTAGCACAAACCGTGTTTGATTTAGAGTTCTATCTGCATCTGTAAATATATAAGAAAACAGAGTGAAACCAAGAAATTCAAACTGTTCCTGCAAACAAATGCTTCAATCTAGGAGAATGAAACTTGAGCATCCAAGTGGCATTGGTGTACTGATCATTACTTGAAAGTATCATGAAGATTGGATGAAAAAATATATGTTGAGATTTCAGAAGACTCTGGTTTTTGGAAGTTTGGCAACCCCTTTCAATAAAAGTGTTATTCGCCAGTCCCTGCATTAGGCTACATCAAGAGGAAACAAACCTTAGAGATAGAACGTAGAACTAATGTATTGTGTCAAGTTTCAAGAAGCTAGCACAAACCGTGTTTGATTTAGAGTTCGAACTGCATCTGTCAATATAGGAGAAAACAGAGTGCAACCTAAAAATTCAAACTGTTACTGCAAACGAATGCATCAACCTAGGAGAACGAAACTTGGGCATCCAAGTTTGATTGGTGTACTGCTCATTACTTGACAGTATCATTAAGGTCGGAAAAAAAATATGTGTTGAGATTTCAGGAGACTCTAGTTTTTTAGCAGCCTAACAACACCTTTAATTGAAAGCGTTATTCGCCAGTCTGTGCTGAAGGCTACATCAAGAGGAAAAAAACCTTATGGATAGAATGTATAACTACTTTATTGTGTCAAGTTTCAAGAAGCTATCACAAACCGTGTATGATTTAGAGTTTGAACTACATTTGTCAATATAGGAGAAAACAGAGTGAAACCTAAAAATTCAAACTGTTAAAGCAAACGAATGCATTAAACTAGGAGAACGAAACTTGGGCATCCAAGTTTGATTGGTGTACTGATCATTACTGAAAGTATCATGAAGTTTGGATGAAAATATATATGTTGAGATTTCAGGAGACTGTAGTCTTTTGGCAGCCTAACAACGCCTTTCATTGAAAGTGTTATTTGCCAGTCTCTGCTGAAGGCTACATCAAGAGGAAGCAAACCTTAGGGATAGAATGTAGAACTACTTTATTGTGTCAAGTTTCAAGAAGCTAGCACAAACCGTGTTTGATTTAGAGTTCTATTGCATCTGTCAATATAGGAGAAAACAGAGTGAAACCTAAAAATTCAAACTGTTCCTGCAAACGAATGCATCAACCTAGGAGAACGAAACTTGGGCATCCAAGTTTGATTGGTGTACTGATCATTACCTGAAAGTATCATGAAGTTTGGAAGAAAAAATATATGTTGAGATTTCAGGAGACTCTTATTTTTTGGAAGTTTCGCAACCCCTTTCAATATAAGAGTTATTCGCCAGTCCCTTGTTTAGGCTACATCAAGAGGAAAGAAACCATAGAGATACAACGTAGAACTGCAGTATTTTCTCAAGTTTCAAGAAGCTAGCACAAACCATGTTTGATTTAGAGTTCGAACTGCATCTGTCAATATAGGACAAAACAGAGTGAAACCTAAAAATTCAAACTGTTAATGCAAACGAATGCTTCAACCTAGAGAACGAAACTTGGGCATCCAAGTTTGATTGGTGCACTGCTCATTACTTGAAAGTATCATGAAGGTGGAAGAAAAAATATATGATGAGATTTCAGAAGACTGTAATTTTTTGGCAGCCTAAGAACGCCTTTCATTGAATGTGTTATTCGCCAGTTCTGCTTAAGGCTACATCAAGAGGAAACAAACCTTAGGGATAGAACGTAGAACTACTTTATTGTGTCATGTTTCAAGTAGCTAGCACAAACCGTGTTGATTTAAAGTTCTAACTGCATCTGTCAATATAGGTGAAAACAGAGTGAAACCTAAAAATTCAAACTGTTCCTGCAAACGAGTGCTTCAACCTAGAAGAACAAAACGTGGGGATCCAAGTGGGATTGGTGTACTGATCATTACTTGAATTTATCATGAAGATTGGATGAAAAAATATATGTTGAGATTTCAGGAGACTCTAGTTTTTTGGAAGTTTGGCAACCCCTTTCAATATAAGTGTTATTCGCCAGTCCCTGCATTAGGCTATATCAAGAGGAAACAAACCTTAGAGATAGAACGTAGAACTACTGTATTGTGTCAAGTATCAAGAAGCTAGAACAAACCGTGTTTGATTTAGAGTTCGAACTGCATCTGTCAATATAGGAGAAAACAGGGTGCAACCTAAAAATTCAAACTGTTACTGCAAACGAATGCATCAACCTAGGAGAACGAAACTTGGGCATCCAAGTTTGATTGGTGCACTGCTCATTACTTGAAAGTATAATGAAGGTCGGAAGAAAAAATATATGATGAGATTTCAGGAGAGTATAGTTTTTTGGCAGCCTAACAACGCCTTTCATTGAATGTGTTATTTGCCAGTCTCTGATTAAGGATACATCAAGAGGAAACAAACCTTAGGGGTAGAACGTAGAACTACTTTATTGTGTCAAGTTTCAAGAAGCTAGCACAAACCGTGTATGATTTAGAGTTTGAACTACATTTGTCAATATAGGAGAAAACAGAATGAAACCTAAAAATTCCAACTGTTCCTGCAAACGAATGCTTCAACGTAAGAGAATGAAACTTGGGCATCCAAGTTTGATTGGTGCACTGCTCATTACTTGAAAGTATCATGAAGGTCGAAAGAAAAAATATATGATGAGATTTCAGGAGACTGTAGTTTATTTGGCAGCCTAACAATGCCTTTCATTGAATGTGTTATTCGCCAGTCTCTGTTTAAGGCTACATCAAGAGGAAACAAACCTTAGGGATAGAACGTAGAACTACTTTATTGTGTCATGTTTCAATTAGCTAGCACAAACCGTGTTTGATTTAAAGTTCTAACTGCATCTGTCAATATAGGAGAAATTAGAGTGAAACCTAAAAATATAAACTGTTCCTGCAAACGAATGCTTCAACCTAGAAGAACAAATCTTGGGCATCCAAGTGGGAATGGTGTACTGATCATTACTTGAATGTATCATAAAGATTGGATAAAAAATATATGTTGAGATTTCAGGAGACACTAGTTTTTTGAAAGTTTGGCAACCCCTTTCAATATAAGTGTTATTCCCCAGTCCCTGCTTTAGGCTACATCAAGAGGAAACAAACCTTAGAGATAAAACGTAGAACTACTTTATTGTGTCAAGTTTCAAAAGCTAGCACAAACCGTGTTTGATTTAGAGTTCTAGCTGCATCTGTCAATATAGGAGAAAACAGAGTGAAACCTAAAAATTCAAACTGTTAATGCAAACGAATGCTTCAGTGTAGGAGAAGGAAACTTGAGCATCCAAGTGGGATTGGTGTACTGATCATTACTTGAAAGTATCATGAAGATTGGATGAAAAAATATATGATGAGATTTCAGAAGACTCTAGTTTTTGGAAGTTTGGCAACCCCTTTCAATAAAAGTGTTATTCGCCAGTCCCTGCATTAGGCTACATCAAGAGGAAACAAACCTTAGAGATAGTACGTAGAACTAGTGTATTGTGTCAAGTTTCAAGAAGCTAGCATAAACCGTGTTTGATTTAGAGTTCGAACTGCATCTGTCAATATAGGAGAAAACAGAGTGAAACCTAAAAATTCAAACTGTTACTGCAAACAAACGCATCAACCTAGGAGAACGAAACTTGGGCATCCAAGTTTGATTGGTGTACTGATCATTACCTGAAAGTATCATGAAGTTTGGATGAAAAAATATATCTTGAGATTTCAGGAGACTATAGTTTTTTGGCAGCCTAACAATGCCTTTCATTGAAAGTGTTATTCGCCAGTCTCTGCTGAAGGCTACATCCAGAGGAAGCAAACCTTAGGGATAGAATGTAGAACCACTTTATTGTGTCAAGTTTCAAGAAGCTAGCACAAACCGTGTTTGATTTACAGTTCTAACTGCATCTGTCAATATAGGAGAAATTAGAGTGAAACCTAAAAATATAAACTGTTCCTGCAAACGAATGCTTCAACCTAGAAGAACAAATCTTGGGCATCCAAGTGGGAATGGTGTACTGATCATTACTTGAATGTATCATAAAGATTGGATAAAAAATATATGTTGAGATTTCAGGAGACACTAGTTTTTTGAAAGTTTGGCAACCCCTTTCAATATAAGTGTTATTCCCCAGTCCCTGCTTTAGGCTACATCAAGAGGAAACAAACCTTAGAGATAAAACGTAGAACTACTTTATTGTGTCAAGTTTCAAAAGCTAGCACAAACCGTGTTTGATTTAGAGTTCTAGCTGCATCTGTCAATATAGGAGAAAACAGAGTGAAACCTAAAAATTCAAACTGTTAATGCAAACGAATGCTTCAGTGTAGGAGAAGGAAACTTGAGCATCCAAGTGGGATTGGTGTACTGATCATTACTTGAAAGTATCATGAAGATTGGATGAAAAAATATATGATGAGATTTCAGAAGACTCTAGTTTTTGGAAGTTTGGCAACCCCTTTCAATAAAAGTGTTATTCGCCAGTCCCTGCATTAGGCTACATCAAGAGGAAACAAACCTTAGAAATAGTACGTAGAACTAGTGTATTGTGTCAAGTTTCAAGAAGCTAGCATAAACCGTGTTTGATTTAGAGTTCGAACTGCATCTGTCAATATAGGAGAAAACAGAGTGAAACCTAAAAATTCAAACTGTTACTGCAAACGAACGCATCAACCTAGGAGAACGAAACTTGGGCATCCAAGTTTGATTGGTGTACTGATCATTACCTGAAAGTATCATGAAGTTTGGATGAAAAAATATATCTTGAGATTTCAGGAGACTGTAGTTTTTTGGCAGCCTAACAATGCCTTTCATTGAAAGTGTTATTCGCCAGTCTCTGCTGAAGGCTACATCAAGAGGAAGCAAACCTTAGGGATAGAATGTAGAACCACTTTATTGTGTCAAGTTTCAAGAAGCTAGCACAAACCGTGTTTGATTTACAGTTCTATCTGCATCTGTCAATATAGGAGAAAGCAGAGTGAAACCTAAATATTCAAACTGTTCCTGCAAAGGAATGCATCAACCTAGGAGAACGAAACTTGGGCATCCAAGTTTGATTGGTGTACTGATCATTACCTGAAAGTATCATGAAGTTTGGATGAAAAAATATATGTTGATATTTCAGGAGACTCTTATTATTTGGAAGTTTCCAAACCCCTTTCAATAAAAGTGTTATTCGCCAGTCCCTGCTTTAGGCTACATCAAGAGGAAACAAACCTTAGAGATAGAACGTAGAACTACAGTATTTTGTCAAGTTTCAAGAAGCTAGCACAAACCGTGTTTGATTTAGAGTTCGAACTGCATCTGTCAATATAGGAGAAAACAGATTGAAACCTAAAAATTCAAACTGTTCCTGCAAACGAATGCATCAACCTAGGAGAACGAAACTTGGGCATCCGATAAGTTTGATTGGTGCACTGCTCATTACTTGAAAGTATCATGAAGGTCGGAAAAAAAAATATATGATGAGATTTCAGGAGACTGTAGTTTTTTGCAGCCTAACAACGCCTTTCATTGAATGTGTTATTCGCCAGTCTCTGCTTAAGGCTACATTCAAAGGCAACAAACCTTAGGGATAGAACGTAGAACTACTTTATTGTGTCAAGTTTCAAGAAGCTAGCACAAACCGTGTATGATTTAGAGTTTGAACTACATTTGTCAATATAGGAGAAAACAGAGTGAAACCTAAAAATTCAAACTGTTCCTGCAAACGAGTCTACAACCTAGAAGAACAAAACTTGGGCATCCAAGTTTGATTGGTGCACTGCTCATTACATGAAAGTATCATGAAGCTCGGAAAAAAAAATATGTGTTGAGATTTCAGGAGACTGTAGTTTTTTGCAGACTAACAACGCCTTTCATTGAATGTGTTATTCGCCAGTCTCTGCTTAAGGCTACATCAAGAGGAAACAAACCTTAGGGATAGAACGTAGAACTACTTTATTGTGTCATGTTTCAAGTAGCTAGCACAAACCGTGTTTGATTTAAAGTTCTAACTGCATTTGTCAATATAGGAGAAAACAGAGTGACACCTAAAAATTCCAACTGTTTGTGCAAACAAATGCATCAACCTAGGAGAACGACACTTGGGCATCCAAGTTGATTGGTGTACTGATCATTACCTGAAAGTATCATGAAGTCTGGATGAAAAAATATATGTTGAGATTTCAGGAGACTCTTATTTTTTGAAAGTTTCGCAACCCCTTTCAATATAAGAGTTATTCGCCAGTCCCTGCTTTAGGCTACATCAAGAGGAAACAAACCTTAGAGATAGAATGTAGAACTACAGTATTTTGTCAAGTTTCAAGAAGCTAGCACAAACCGTGCTTGATTTAGAGTTCGAACTGCATCTGTCAATAGAGGACAAAACAGAGTGAAAAATAAAAATTCAAACTGTTACTGCAAACGAATGCTTCAACCTAGGAGAACGAAACTTGAGCATCCAAGTTTGATTGGTACACTGCTCATTACTTGAAAGTATAATGAAGTTCGGAAGAAAAAATACATGATGAGATTTCAGGAGACTGTAGTTTATTGGCAGCCTAATAACGCCTTTCATTGAATGTGTTATTCGACAGTCTCTGCTTAAGGCTACATCAGTAGGAAACAAACCTTAGGGATAGAAAGTAGAACTACTTTATTGTGTCAAGTTTCAAGAAGCTAGCACAAACCGTGTTTGATTTAAAGTTCTAACTGCATCTGTCAATATAGGAGAAAACAGAGTGAATCCTAAAAATTCAAACTGTTCCTGCAAACGAGTGCTTCAACCTAGAAGAACACTACTTGGGCATCCAAGTGGGATTGGTGTACTGATCATTACTTGTATGTATCATGAAAATTGGAAGAAAAAATATACGTTGAGATTTCAGGAGACTCTATTTTTTTGGAAGTTTGGCAACCCCTTTCATAAAAGTGTTATTCGCCAGTCCCTGCATTAGGCTACATCAAGAGGAAACAAACCTTAGAGATAGAACGTAGAACTAGTGTATCGTGTCAATTTTCAAGAAGCTAGCACACACCGTGTTTGATTTAGAGTTCGAACTGCATCTGTCAATATAGGACAAAACCGAGTGAAACCTAAAAATTCAAACTGTTACTGCAAACGAATGCTTCAACCTAGGAGAACGAAACTTGAGCATCCTAGTTTGATTGGTGTACTGATCATTACCTGAAAGTATCATGAAGATTGGATGGAAAATTATGTTTTGAGATTTCAGGAGACTGTATTTTTTTGGCAGCCTAACAATGCCTTTCATTGAAAGTGTTATTCGCCAGTCTCTGCTGAAGGCTACATCAAGAGGAAGCAAAACTTAGCTATAGAATATGGAACTACTTTATTGTGTTATGTTTCTAGAAGCTAGCACAAACCGTGTTTGATTTAGAGTTCTATCTGCATCTGTCAGTATAGGAGAAAACAGAGTGAAACCTAAAAATTCTAACTGTTCCTGCAAACGAATGCATCAACCTAGGAGAACGAAACTTGGGCATCCAAGTTTGATTGGTGTACTGATCATTACCTGAAAGTATCATGAAGTTTGGATGAAACAATATATGTTGAGATTTCAGGAGACTCTTATTTTTTGGAAGTTTTGCAACCCCTTTCAATATAAGAGTTATTCGCCAGTCCCTTGTTTAGGCTACATCAAGAGGAAACAAACCGTAGAGATAGAACGTAGAACTACAGTATTTTGTCAAGTTTCAAGAAGCTAGCACAAACCGTGTTTGATTTAAAGTTCTAACTGCATCTGTCAATATAGGAGAAAACAGAGTGAAACCTAAAAATTCAAACTGTTCCTGCAAACGAGTGCTTCAACCTAGAAGAACACTACTTGGGCATCCAAGTGGGATTGGTGTACTGATCATTACTTGTATGTATCATGAAAATTGGATGAAAAAATATATGTTGAGATTTCAGGAGACTCTAGTTTTTTGGAAGTTTGGCAACCCCTTTCATAAAAGTGTTATTCGCCAGTCCCTGCATTAGGCTACATCAAGAGGAAACAAACCTTAGAGATAGAACGTAGAACTACTGTATTGTGTGAAGTATCATGAAGCTAGAACAAACCGTGTTTGATTTAGAGTTCGAACTGCATCTGTCAATATAGGACAAAACAGAGTGCAACCTAAAAATTCAAACTGTTACTTCAAACGAATGCATCAACCTAGGAGAAGAAAACTTGGGCATCCAAGTTTCATTGGTGTACTGCTCATTACTTGAAAGTATCATGAAGGTCGGAAAAAAAAATATGTGTTGAGATTTCAGGAGACTGTAGTTTTTTGGCAGCCTAACAACGCCTTTCATTGAAATTGTTATTCGCGAGTCCCTGCATTAGGCTACATCAAGAGGAAACAAACCTTAGAGTTAGAACGTAGAACTACATTATTGTGTCAAGTTTCAAGAAGCTAGCACAAACAATCTTTGATTTAGAGTTCTATCTGCATCTGTCAATATAGGAGAAAACAGAGTGAAACCCAAAAATTCAAACTGTTCCTGCAAACGAATGCTTCAATCTAGGAGAACGAAACTTGGGCATCCAAGTTTGATTGGTGTACTGATCATTACCTGAAAGTATCATGAAGTTTGGATGAAAAAATATATCTTGAGATTTCAGGAGACTGTAGTTTTTTGGCAGCCTAACAACGCCTTTCATTGAAAGTGTTATTCTCCAGTCTCTGCTGAAGGCTATATCCAGAGGAAGCAAACCTTAGGGATAGAATGTAGAACTATTTTATTGTGTCAAGTTTCAAGAAGCTAGCACAAACCGTGTTTGATTTAGAGTTCTATCTGCATCTGTCAATATAGGACAAAACAGAGTGAAACCTAAAAATTCAAACTGGTCCTGCAAACGAATGCATCAACCTAGGAGAACGAAACTTGGGCATCCAAGTTTGATTGGTGTACTGATCATTACCTGAAAGTATCATGAAGTCTGGATGAAAAAATATATGTTGAGATTTCAGGAGACTCTTATTTTTTGGAAGTTTCGCAACCCCTTTCAATATAAGAGTTATTCGCCAGTCCCTGCTTTAGGCTACATCAAGAGGAAACAAACCTTAGAGATAGAATGTAGAACTACAGTATTTTGTCAAGTTTCAAGAAGCTAGCACAAACCGTGCTTGATTTAGAGTTCGAACTGCATCTGTCAATAGAGGACAAAACAGAGTGAAAAATAAAAATTCAAACTGTTACTGCAAACGAATGCTTCAACCTAGGAGAACGAAACTTGAGCATCCAAGTTTGATTGGTACACTGCTCATTACTTGAAAGTATAATGAAGTTCGGAAGAAAAAATACATGATGAGATTTCAGGAGACTGTAGTTTATTGGCAGCCTAATAACGCCTTTCATTGAATGTGTTATTCGACAGTCTCTGCTTAAGGCTACATCAGTAGGAAACAAACCTTAGGGATAGAAAGTAGAACTACTTTATTGTGTCAAGTTTCAAGAAGCTAGCACAAACCGTGTTTGATTTAAAGTTCTAACTGCATCTGTCAATATAGGAGAAAACAGAGTGAAACCTAAAAATTCAAACTGTTCCTGCAAACGAGTGCTTCAACCTAGAAGAACACTACTTGGGCATCCAAGTGGGATTGGTGTACTGATCATTACTTGTATGTATCATGAAAATTGGATGAAAAAATATACGTTGAGATTTCAGGAGACTCTAGTTTTTTGGAAGTTTGGCAACCCCTTTCATAAAAGTGTTATTCGCCAGTCCCTGCATTAGGCTACATCAAGAGGAAACAAACCTTAGAGATAGAACGTAGAACTAGGGTATCGTGTCAATTTTCAAGAAGCTAGCACACACCGTGTTTGATTTAGAGTTCGAACTGCATCTGTCAATATAGGACAAAACCGAGTGAAACCTAAAAATTCAAACTGTTACTGCAAACGAATGCTTCAACCTAGGAGAACGAAACTTGGGCATCCTAGTTTGATTGGTGTACTGATCCTTACCTGAAAGTATCATGAAGATTGGATGGAAAAATATGTGTTGAGATTTCAGGAGACTGTATTTTTTTGGCAGCCTAACAACGCCTTTCATTGAAAGTGTTATTCGCCAGTCTCTGCTGAAGGCTACATCAAGAGGAAGCAAACCTTAGCTATAGAATATGGAACTACTTTATTGTGTTATGTTTCTAGAAGCTAGCACAAACCGTGTTTCATTTAGAGTTCTATCTGCATCTGTCAGTATAGGAGAAAACAGAGTGAAACCTAAAAATTCTAACTGTTCCTGCAAACGAATGCATCAACCTAGGAGAACGAAACTTGGGCATCCAAGTTTGATTGGTGTACTGATCATTACCTGAAAGTATCATGAAGTTTGGATGAAACAATATATGTTGAGATTTCAGGAGACTCTTATTTTTTGGAAGTTTTGCAACCCCTTTCAATATAAGAGTTATTCGCCAGTCCCTTGTTTAGGCTACATCAAGAGGAAACAAACCGTAGAGATAGAACGTAGAACTACAGTATTTTGTCAAGTTTCAAGAAGCTAGCACAAACCGTGTTTGATTTAAAGTTCTAACTGCATCTGTCAATATAGGAGAAAACAGAGTGAAACCTAAAAATTCAAACTGTTCCTGCAAACGAGTGCTTCAACCTAGAAGAACACTACTTGGGCATCCAAGTGGGATTGGTGTACTGATCATTACTTGTATGTATCATGAAAATTGGATGAAAAAATATATGTTGAGATTTCAGGAGACTCTAGTTTTTGGAAGTTTGGCAACCCCTTTCATAAAAGTGTTATTCGCCAGTCCCTGCATTAGGCTACATCAAGAGGAAACAAACCTTAGAGATAGAACGTAGAACTACTGTATTGTGTGAAGTATCATGAAGCTAGAACAAACCGTGTTTGATTTAGAGTTCGAACTGCATCTGTCAATATAGGACAAAACAGAGTGCAACCTAAAAATTCAAACTGTTACTGCAAACGAATGCATCAACCTAGGAGAAGAAAACTTGGGCATCCAAGTTTCATTGGTGTACTGCTCATTACTTGAAAGTATCATGAAGGTCGGAAAAAAAAAAAATATGTGTTGAGATTTCAGGAGACTGTAGTTTTTTGGCAGCCTAACAACGCCTTTCATTGAAATTGTTATTCGCGAGTCCCTGCATTAGGCTACATCAAGAGGAAACAAACCTTAGAGTTAGAACGTAGAACTACATTATTGTGTCAAGTTTCAAGAAGCTAGCACAAACCATCTTTGATTTAGAGTTCTATCTGCATCTGTCAATATAGGAGAAAACAGAGTGAAACCCAAAAATTCAAACTGTTCCTGCAAACGAATGCTTCAATCTAGGAGAACGAAACTTGGGCATCCAAGTTTGATTGGTGTACTGATCATTACCTGAAAGTATCATGAAGTTTGGATGAAAAAATATATCTTGAGATTTCAGGAGACTGTAGTTTTTTGGCAGCCTAACAACGCCTTTCATTGAAAGTGTTATTCTCCAGTCTCTGCTGAAGGCTATATCCAGAGGAAGCAAACCTTAGGGATAGAATGTAGAACTATTTTATTGTGTCAAGTTTCACGAAGCTAGCACAAACCGTGTTTGATTTAGAGTTCTATCTGCATCTGTCAATATAGGACAAAACAGAGTGAAACCTAAAAATTCAAACTGTTAATGCAAACGAATGCTTCAACCTAGAGAACGAAACTTGGGCATCCAAGTTTGATTGGTGCACTGCTCATTACTTTAAAGTATCATGAAGGTGGAAGAAAAAATATATGATGAGATTTCAGGAGACTGTAGTTTTTTGGCAGCCTAAGAACGCCTTTCATTGAAAGTGTTATTCGCCAGTGTCTGCTTAAGGCTACATCAAGAGGAAGCAAACCTTAGGGATAGAACGTAGAACTACTTTATTGTGTCATGTTTCAAGTAGCTAGCACAAACCATGTTTGATTTAAAGTTCTAACTGCATCTGTCAATATAGGAGAAAACAGAGTGAAACCTAAAAATTCAAACTGTTCCTGCAAACGAGTGCTTCAACCTAGAAGAACAAAACGTGGGGATCCAAGTTGGATTGGTGTACTGATCATTACTAAAATGTATCATGAAGATTGGATGAAAAAATATATGTTGATATTTCAGGAGACTCTAGTTTTTTGGAAGTTTGGCAACCGCTTTCAATATAAGTGTTATTCGCCAGTCCCTGCATTAGGCTATATCAAGAGGAAACAAACCTTAGAGATAGAACGTAGAACTACTGTATTGTGTCAAGTATCAAGAAGCTAGAACAAACCGTGTTTGATTGAGAGTTCGAACTGCATCTGTCAATATAGGAGAAAACAGGGTGCACCCTAAAAATTCAAACTGTTACTGCAAACGAATGCATCAACCTAGGAGAACTAATCTTGGGCATCCAAGTTTGATTCTTGTACTGATCATTACCTGAAAGTGTCATGAAGTTTGGATGGAAAAATATATGTTGACATTTCAGGAGTCTGTAGTTTTTTGGCAGCCTAACAACGCCTTTCATTGAAAGTGTTATTCGCCAGTCTCTGCTGAAGGCTACATCTAGAGAAAACAAACCTTAGGGATAGAATATAGAACTACTTTATTGTGTCAAGTTTCAAGAAGCTAGCACAAACCGTGTTTGATTTAGAGTTCGAACTACATTTGTCAATATAGGAGAAAACAGAGTGAAACCTAAAAATTCCAACTGTTAATGCAAACGAATGCTTCAACGTAGGAGAATGAAACTTGGGCATCCAAGTTTGATTGGTGCACTGCTCATTACTTGAAAGTATAATGAAGATTGGATGAAAAAATTTATGTTGAGATTTCAGGAGACTATAGTTTTTTGAAAGTTTGGCAACCCCTTTCAATATAAGTGTTATTCGCAAGTCCCTGCTTTAGGCTACATCAAGAGGAAACAAACCTTAGAGATAGAATGTAGAACTACTTTATTGTGTCAAGTTTCAAGAAGCTAGCACAAACCGGGTTTGATTTAGAGTTCTAGCTGCATCTGTCAATATAGGAGAAAACAGAGTGAAACCAAGAAATTCAAACTGTTACTGTAAACGAATGCATCAACCTAGGAGAACGAAACTTGGGCATCCAAGTTTGATTGGTGTACTGCTCATTACTTGAAAGTATCATTAAGGTCGGAAAAAAAATATGTGTTGAGATTTCAGGAGACTCTAGTTTTTTGGCAGCCTAACAACGCCTTTCATTGAAGGTGTTATTAGGCAGTCCCTGCTTTAGGCTACATCAAGAGAAAACTAACCTTAGTGACAGAACGTAGAACTTCTTTATTGTGTCAAGTTTCAAGAAGCTAGCACAAACCGTGTATGATTTAGAGTTAGAACTACATTTATCAATATAGGAGAAAACAGAGTGAAACCTAAAAATTCAAACTGTTACTGCAAACGAATGCTTCAACGTAGGAGAATGAAACTTGAGCATCCAAGTGGGATTGGTGTAATGATCATTACTTGAAAATATCATGAAGTTTGGATGAAAAAATATATGTTGAGATTTCAGAAGACTCTAGTTTTTGGAAGTTTGGCAACCCCTTTCAATAAAAGTGTTATTCGCCAGTCCCTGCATTAGGCTACATCAAGAGGAAACAAACCTTAGTGATAGAACGTAGAACTAATGTATTGTGGCAAGTTTCAAGAAGCTAGCACAAACCGTGTTTGATTTAGAGTTCGAACTGCATCTGTCAATATAGGAGAAAACTGAGTGAAACCTAAAAATTCAAACTGTTACTGCAAACGAATGCATCAACCTAGGAGAACGAAAATTGGGCATCCAAGTTTGATTGGTGTACTGATCATTACCTGAAAGTATCATGAAGTTTGGATGGAAAAATATATGTTGAGATTTCAGGAGACTGTAGTTTTTTGGCAGCCTAACAACGCCTTTCATTGAAAGTGTTATTCGTCAGTGTCTGCTGAAGGCTACATCAAGAGAAAGCAAACCTTAGGAATAGAATGTAGAACTACTTTATTGTGTCATGTTTCAAGTAGCTAGCACAAACCGTGTTTTATTTAAAGTTCTAACTGCAGCTGTCAATATAGGAGAAAACAGAGTGAAATCTAAAAATTCAAACTGTTCCTGCAAACGAATGCTTCAACCTAGAAGAACAAAACTTGGGCATCCAAGCGGGAATGGTGTACTGATCATTACTTGGATGTATCATGAAGACTGGATGAAAAAATTTATGTTGAGATTTCAGGAGACTCTAGTTTTTTGAAAGTTTGGCAACCACTTTCATTTTAAGTGTTATTCGCCAGTCCGGGCTTAAGGCTACATCAAGAGGAAACAAACCTTAGAGATAGAACGTAGAACTACTTTATTGTGTCAAGTTTCAAGAAGCAAGCACAAACCGTGTTTGATTTAGAGTTCTAGCTGCATCTGTCAATATAGGAGAAAACAGAGTGAAACCTAGAAATTCAAACTGTTACTGCAAACGAATGCATCAACCTAGGAGAACGAAACTTGGGCATCCAAGTTTGATTGGTGTACTGTTCATTACTTGAAAGTATCATTAAGGTCGGAAAAAAAATATGTGTTGAGATTTCAGGAGACTCTAGTTTTTTGGCAGCATAACAACGCATTTCATTGAAAATGTTATTCGCCAGTCTGTGCTGAAGGCTACATCAAGAGGAAACAAACCTTAGGGATAGAATATAGAACTACTTTATTGTGTCAAGTTTCAAGAAGCTAGCACAAACCGTGTATGATTTAGAGTTTGAACTACATTTGTCAATATAGGAGAAAACAAAGTGAAACCTAAAAATTCAAGCTGTTACTGCAAACGAATGCTTCAACGTAGGAGAATGAAACTTGAGCATCCAAGTGGGATTGGTGTACTGATCATTACTTGAAAGTATCATGAAGATTGGTGAAAAAATATATGTTGAGATTTCAGAAGACTCTAGTTTTTGGAAGTTTGGCAACCGCTTTCAATAAAAGTGTTATTCGCCAGTCCCTGCATTAGGCTACATCAAGAGGAAACAAAACTTAGAGATAGAACCTAGAAGTAATGTATTGTGTCAAGTTTCAAGAAGCTAGCACAAACCCTGTTTGATTTAGAGTTCGAACTGCATCTTTCAATATAGGATAAAACTGAGTGAAACCTAAAAATTCAAACTGTTACTGCAAACGAATGCATCAAACTAGGAGAACGAAACTTGGGCATCCAAGTTTGATTGGTGCACTGCTCATTACTTGAAAGTATCATGAAGGTTGGAAGAAAAAATATATGATGAGATTTCAGGAGCCTGTAGTTTTTTGGCAGCCTAACAACTCCTTTTATTGAATGTGTTATTCGCCAGTCTCTGCTAAAGGCTACATCAAGAGGAAACAAACCTTAGGGATAGAACGTAGAACTACTTTATTGTGTCATGTTTCAAGTAGCTAGCACAAACCGTGTTTGATTTAAAGTTCTAACTGCATCTGTCAATATAGGAGAAAACAGAGTGAAACCTGAAAATTCAAACTGTTACTGCAAACGAATGCATCAACCTAGGAGAACGAAACTTGAGCATCCAAGTGGGATTGGTGTACTGATAATTACTTGAAAGTATCATGAAGATTGGATGAAAAAATATATGTTGAGACTTCAGAAGACTCTAGTTTTTGGAAGTTTGGCAACCCCTTTCAATAAAAGTGTTGTTCGACAGTCCCTGCATTAGGCTACATCAAGAGGAAACAAACTTTAGAGACAGAACGTAGAACTACTGTATTGTGTCAAGTTTCAAGAAGCTAGCACAAACCGTGTTTGATTTAGAGTTCGAACTGCATCTGTCAATATAGGAGAAAACAGAGTGAAACCTAAAAATTCAAACTGTTACTGCAAACGAATGCATCAACCTAGGAGAACGAAACTTGGGCATCCAAGTTTGATTGGTGTACTGCTCATTACTTGAAAGTATCATGAAGGTCGGAAAAAAAAATACGTGTGGAGATTTCAGGAGAGTGTAGTTTTTTGGCAGCCTAACAACACCTTTCATTGAAAGTGTTATTCGCCAGTCTATGCTGAAGGCTACATCAAGAGGAAGCAAACCTTAGGGATAGAATGTAGAACTACTTTATTGTGTCAACTTTCAAGAAGCTAGCACAAACCGTGTTTGATTTAGAGTTCTATCTGCATCTGTCAAAATAGGAGAAAACAGAGTGAAACCTAAAAATTCAAACTGTTCCTGCAAACGAATGCTTCAATCTAGGAGAACGAAACTTGGGCATAAAAGTTTAATTGGTGTACTGATCATTACCTGAAAGTATCATGAAGTTTGGATGAAAAAATATTTGTTGAGATTTCAGGAGACTCTTATTTTTTGGAAGTTTCGCAACCCCTTTCAATATAAGAGTTATTCGCCAGTCCCTTGTTTCGGCTACATCAAGAGGAAACAAACCTTAGAGATAGAACATAGAACTACAGTATTTTGTCAAGTTTCAAGAAGCTAGGACAAACCGTGTTTGATTTAGATTTCTAGCTGCATCTGTCAATATAGGAGAAAACAGAGTGAAACCTAAAAATTCAAACTGTTACTGCAAACGAATGCTTCAACCTAGGAGAACGAAACTTGGGCATCCAAGTTTGATTGGTGCACTGCTCATTACTTGAAAGTATCATGAAGGTCGGAAGAAAAAATATATGATGAGATTTCAGGAGACTGTAGTTTTTTGGCAGCCTAACAACGCCTTTCATTGAATGTGTTATTCGCCAGTCTCTGCTTAAGGCTACATCAAGAGGAAACAACCTTAGGGATAGAACGTATAACTACTTTATTGTGTCAAGTTTCAAGAAGCTAGCCCAAACCGTGTATGATTTAGAGTTTGAACTATATTTGTCAATATAGGAGAAAACAGAGTGAAACCTAAATTTCCAACTGTTAATGCAAACGAATGCTTCAACGTAGGAGAATGAAACTTGAGCATCCAAGTGGGATTGGTGTACTGATCATTACTTGAAAGTATCATGAAGTTTGCATGAAAAAATATATGTTGAGATTTCAGAAGACACTAGTTTTTGGAAGTTTTGCAAGCCCTTTCAATAAAAGTGTTATTCACCAGTCCCTGCATTAGGCTACATCTAGAGGAAATAATCTTTATAGTTAGAACGTAGAACTACTGTATTGTGTCAAGTATCAAGAAGCTAGCACAAACCGAGTTTGATTTAGAGTTCGAACTGCATCTGTCAATATAGGAGAAAACAGAGTGAAACCTAAAAATTCAAACTGTTACTGCAAACGAATGCATCAACCTAAGAGAAAGAAACTTGGGCATCCAAGTTTGATTGGTGTACTGATCATTACTTGAAAGTATCCTGAAGATTGGATGAAAAAATATAGGTTGAGATTTCAGAAGACTCTAGTTTTTGGAAGTTTGGCAACCCCTTTCAATAAAAGTGTTATTCGCCAGTCCCTGCATTAGGCTACATCAAGAGGAAACAAACATTAGGGATAGAAAATAGAACTACTTTATTGTGTCAAGTTTCAAGAAGCTAGCACAAACCGTGTTTGATTTAGAGTTCTAGCTGAATCTGTCAATATAGGAGAAAACAGAGTGAAACCTAAAAATTGAAACTGTTACTGCAAACGAATGCATCAACCTAGGAGAACGAAACATGGGCATCCAAGATTGATTGGTGTACTGCTCATTACTTGAAAGTATCATTAAGGTCGAAAAAAAAATATGTGTTGAGATTTCAGGAGAATCTAGTTTTTTGGCAGCCTAACAACGCCTTTCATTGAAAGTGTTATTTGCCAGTCTCTGCTGAAGGTTACATCAAGAGGAAGCAAACCTTAGGGATAGAATGTAGAACTACTTTATTGTGTCAAATTTCAAGGAGCTAGCACAAACCGTGTTTGAATTAGAGTTCTATCTGCAACTGTCAATATAGGAGAAAACAGAGTGAAACCTAAAAATTCAAACTGTTACTGCAAACGAATGCTTCACGTAGGAGAATGAAACTTGAGCATCCAAGTGGGATTGGTGTACTGATAATTACTTAAAAGTATCATGAAGATAAAATGAAAAAATATATATTGAGACTTCAGAAGACTCTAGTTTTTGGAAGTTTGGCAACCCCTTTCAATAAAAGTGTTGTTCGCCAGTCCCTGCATTAGGCTACATCAAGAGGAAACAAACTTTAGAGACAGAACGTAGAACTACTGTATTGTGTCAAGTTTCAAGAAGCTAGCACAAACCGTGTTTGATTTTGAGTTCGATCTGCATCTGTCAATATAGGAGAAAACAGAGTGAAACCTAAAAATTCAAACTGTTACTGCAAACGAATGCATCAACCTAGGAGAACGAAACTTGGGCATCCAAGTTTGATTGGTGTACTGCTCATTACTTGAAAGTATCATGAAGGTCGGAAAAAAAAAATACGTGTGGAGATTTCAGGAGACTGTAGTTTTTTGGCAGCCTAACAACACCTTTCATTGAAAGTGTTATTCGCCAGTGTATGCTGAAGGCTACATCAAGAGGAAGCAAACCTTAGGGATAGAATGTAGAACTACTTTATTGTGTCAAGTTTCAAGAAGCTAGCACAAACCGTGTATGATTTAGTGTTTGAACTACATTTGTCAATATAGGAGAAAACAAAGTGAAACCTAAAAATTCAAACTGTTACTACAAACGAATGCTTCAACGTAGGAGAATGAAACTTGAGCATCCAAGTGGGATTGGTGTACTGATCATTACTTGAAAGTATCATGAAGATTGGATGAAAAAATATATGTTGAGATTTCAGAAGACTCTAGTTTTTGGAAGTTTGGCAACCGCTTTCAATAAAAGTGTTATTCGCCAGTCCCTGCATTAGGCTACATCAAGAGGAAACAAACCTTAGAGATAGAACGTAGAACTAATGCATTGTGTCAAGTTTCAAGAAGCTAGCACAAACCGTGTTTGATTTAGAGTTCGAACTGCATCTGTCAATATAGGATAAAACTGAGTGAAACCTAAAAATTCAAACTGTTACTGCAAACGAATGCATCAAACTAGGAGAACGAAACTTGGGCATCCAAGTTTGATTGGTGCACTGCTCATTACTTGAAAGTATCATGAAGGACGGAAGAAAAAATATATGATGAGATTTCAGGAGCCTGTAGTTTTTTGGCAGCCTAACAACGCCTTTTATTGAATGTGTTATTCGCCAGTCTTTGCTTAAGGCTACATCAAGAGGAAACAAACCTTAGGGATAGAACGTAGAACTACTTTATTATGTCATGTTTCAAGTAGCTAGCACAAACCGTGTTTGATTTAAAGTTCTAACTGCATCTGTCAATATAGGAGAAAACAGAGTGAAACCTGAAAATTCAAACTGTTACTGCAAACGAATGCATCAACCTAGGAGAACGAAACTTGGGCATCCAAGTTTGATTGGTGTACTGCTCATTACTTGAAAGTATCATGAAGCTCGGAAAAAAAAATATGTGTTGAGATTTCAGGAGACTGTAGTTTTTTGCAGCCTAACAACGCCTTTCATTGAATGTGTTATTCGCCAGTCTCTGCTTAAGGCTACATCAAGAGGAAGCAAACCTTAGGGATAGAATGTAGAACTACTTTATTGTGTCAAGTTTCAAGAAGCTAGCTCAAACCGTGTTTGATTTAGAGTTCTATCTGCATCTGTCAAAATAGGAGAAAACAGAGTGAAACCTAAAAATTCAAACTGTTCCTGCAAACGAATGCTTCAATCTAGGAGAACGAAACTTGGGCATCGAAGTTTCATTGGTGTACTGATCATTACCTGAAAGTATCATGATGTTTGGATGAAAAAATATTTGTTGAGATTTCAGGAGACTCTTATTTTTTGGAAGTTTCGCAACCCCTTTCAATATAACAGTTATTCGCCAGTCCCTTGTTTCGGCTACATCAAGAGGAAACAAACCTTAGAGATAGAACATAGAACTACAGTATTTTGTCAAGTTTCAAGAAGCTAGGACAAACCGTGTTTGATTTAGAGTTCTAGCTGCATCTGTCAATATAGGAGAAAACAGAGTGAAACCTAAAAATTCAAACTGTTACTGCAAACGAATGCTTCAACCTAGGAGAACGAAACTTGGGCATCCATGTTTGATTGGTGCACTGCTCATTACTTGAAAATATCATGAAGGTCGGAAGAAAAAATATATGATGAGATTTCAGGAGACTGTAGTTTTTTGGCAGCCTAACAACGCCTTTCATTGAATGTGTTATTCGCCAGTCTCAGCTTAAGGCTACATCAAGAGGAAACAACTTTAGGGATAGAACGTATAACTACTTTATTGTGTCAAGTTTCAAGAAGCTAGCCCAAACCGTGTATGATTTAGAGTTTGAACTACATTTGTCAATATAGGAGAAAACAGAGTGAAACCTAAAAATTCAAACTGTTACTGCAAAAGAATGCTTCAACGTAGGAGAATGAAACTTGAGCATCCAAGTGGGATTGGTGTACTGATAATTACTTGAAAGTATCATGAAGATTGGATGAAAAAATATATGTTGAGACTTCAGAAGACTCTAGTTTTTGGAAGTTTGGCAACCCCTTTCAATAAAAGTGTTGTTCGCCAGTCCCTGCATTAGGCTACATCAAGAGGAAACAAACTTTAGAGACAGAACGTAGAACTACTGTATTGTGTCAAGTTTCAAGAAGCTAGCACAAACCGTGTTTGATTTAGAGTTCGAACTGCATCTGTCAATATAGGAGAAAACAGAGTGAAACCTAAAAATTCAAACTGTTACTGCAAACGAATGCATCAACCTAGGAGAACGAAACTTGGGCATCCAAGTTTGATTGGTGTACTGCTCATTACTTGAAAGTATCATGAAGGTCGGAAAAAAAAATACGTGTGGAGATTTCAGGAGAGTGTAGTTTTTTGGCAGCCTAACAACACCTTTCATTGAAAGTGTTATTCGCCAGTCTATGCTGAAGGCTACATCAAGAGGAAGCAAACCTTAGGGATAGAATGTAGAACTACTTTATTGTGTCAAGTTTCAAGAAGCTAGCACAAACCGTGTATGATTTAGAGTTTGAACTACATTTGTCAATATAGGAGAAAACAAAGTGAAACCTAAAAATTCAAACTGTTACTGCAAACGAATGCTTCACCGTAGGAGAATGAAACTTGAGCATCCAAGTGGGATAGGTGTACTGATCATTACTTGAAAGTATCATGAAGATTGGATGAAAAAATATATGTTGAGATTTCAGAAGACTCTAGTTTTTGGAAGTTTGGCAACCGCTTTCAATAAAAGTGTTATTCGCCAGTCCCTGCATTAGGCTACATCAAGAGGAAACAAACCTTAGAGATAGAACGTAGAACTAATGTATTGTGTCAAGTTTCAAGAAGCTAGCACAAACCGTGTTTGATTTAGAGTTCGAACTGCATCTGTCAATATAGGATAAAACTGAGTGAAACCTAAAAATTCAAACTGTTACTGCAAACGAATGCATCAAACTAGGAGAACGAAACTTGGGCATCCAAGTTTGATTGGTGCACTGCTCATTACTTGAAAGTATCATGAAGGTCGGAAGAAAAAATATATGATGAGATTTCAGGAGCCTGTAGTTTTTTGGCAGCCTAACAACGCCTTTTATTGAATGTGTTATTCGCCAGTCTCTGCTTAAGGCTACATCAAGAGGAAACAAACCTTAGGGATAGAACGTAGAACTACTTTATTGTGTCATGTTTCAAGTAGCTAGCACAAACCGTGTTTGATTTAAAGTTCTAACTGCATCTGTCAATATAGGAGAAAACAGAGTGAAACCTGAAAATTCAAACTGTTACTGCAAACGAATGCATCAACCTAGGAGAACGAAACTTGGGCATCCAAGTTTGATTGGTGTACTGCTCATTACTTGAAAGTATCATGAAGCTCGGAAAAAAAAATATGTGTTGAGATTTCAGGAGACTGTAGTTTTTTGCAGCCTAACAACGCCTTTCATTGAATGTGTTATTCGCCAGTCTCTGCTTAAGGCTACATCAAGAGGAAGCAAACCTTAGGGATAGAATGTAGAACTACTTTATTGTGTCAAGTTTCAAGAAGCTAGCACAAACCGTGTATGATTTGGAGTTTGAACTACTTTTGTCAATATAGGAGAAAACAGAGTGAAATTGAAAAATTCACACTGTTAATGCAAACGAATGCTTCAACGTAGTAGAACGAAACTTGGGCATCCAAGTTTCATTGGTGTACTGATCATTACCTGAAAGTATCATGAAGTTTGGATGAAAAAATGTATGTTGAGAATTCAGGAGACTGTAGTTGTTTGGCAGCCTAACAATGCCTTTCATTGAAAGTGTTATTCGCCAGTCTCTGCTGAAGGCTACATCAAGAGGAAGCAAACCTTAGCTATAGAATGTAGAACTACTTATTGTATCAAGTTTCAAGAATGTAGCACAAACCGTGTTTGATTTAAAGTTCTAACTGCATCTGTCAATATAGGAGAAAACAGAGTGAAACCTAAAAATTCAAACTTTCCTGCAAACGAGTGCTTCAACCTAGAAGAACAAAACTTGGGCATCCAAGTGGGATTGGTGTACTGATCATTACTTGAATGTATCATGAAGATTGTATGAAAAAATATATGTTGAGATTTCAGGAGACTCTAGTTTTTTGGAAGTTTGTCAACCCCTTTCAATAAAAGTGTTATTCGCCAGTCCCTGCATTAGGCTACATCAAGAGGAAACAAACCTTAGAGATAGAACGTAGAACTACTGTATTGTGTCAAGTATCCAGAAGCTAGAACAAACCGTGTTTGATTTAGAGTTCGAACTGCATCTGTCAAAATAGGAGAAAACAGAGTGCAACCTAAAAATTCAAACTGTTACTGCAAACGAATGCATCAACCTAGGAGAAAGAAACTTGGGTATCCAAGTTTGATTGGTGTACTGCTCATTACTTGAAAGTATCATGAAGGTCGGAAAAAAAAAAATATGTGTTGAGATTTCAGGAGACTGTAGTTTTTTGGCAGCCTAACAACACCTTTCATTGAAAGTGTTATTCGCCAGTCTCTGCTGAAGGCTACATCAAGAGGAAGCAAACCTTAGGGATAAAATGTAGAACTACTTTATTGTGTCAAGTTTCAAGAAGCTAGCACAAACCGTGAATGATTTAGAGTTTGAACTACAATTGTCAATATAGGAGAAAACAGATGTGAAACCTAAAAATTCAAACTGTTACTGCAAACGAATGCATCAACCTAGGAGAATGAAACTTGGGCATCCAAGTTTGATTGGTGTACTGCTCATTACTTGAAAGTATCATGAAGGTCGGAAAAAAAAATATGTGTTAAGATTTCAGGAGACTTTAGTTTTTTGGCAGCCTAACAACGCCTTTCATTGAAAGTGTTATTCGCCAGTCTGTGCTGAAGGCTACATCAAGAGGAAACAATCCTTAGGGATAGAATGTAGAACTACTTTATTGTGCCAACTTTCAAGAAGCTAGCACAAACCGTGTTTGATTTAGAGTTCTAGCTGCATCTGTCAATATAGGAGAAAACAGAGTTAAACCTAAAAATTCAAACTGTTACTGCAAACGAATGCATCAACCTAGGAGAACGAAACTTGGGCATCCAAGTTTGATTGGTGTACTGATCATTACTTGAAAGTATCATGAAGATTGGAGGAAAAAATATATGTTGAGATTTCAGAAGACTCTAGTTTTTGGAAGTTTGCCAACCCCTTTCAATAAAAGTGTTATTCGCCAGTCTGTGCTGAAGGCTACATCAAGAGGAGACAAACCTTAGGGATAGAATGTAGAACTACTTTATTGTGTCAAGTTTCAAGAAGCTAGCACAAACCGTGTTTGATTTAGAGTTCGAACTGCATCTGTCAATATAGGAGAAAACAGAGTGCAACCTAAAAATTCAAACTGTTACTGCAAACGAATGCATCAACCTAGAAGAACGAAACTTGGGCATCCAAGTTTGATTGGTGTACTGTTCATTACTTGAAAGTATCATTAAGGTCGGAAAAAAATATGTGTTGAGATTTCAGGAGACTATAGTTTTTTGGCAGCCTAACAACGCCTTTCATTGAAAGTGTTATTCGCCAGTCTGTGCTGAAGGCTACATCAAGAGGAAACAAACCTTAGTGATAGAATGTAGAACTACTTTATTGTGTCAAGTTTCAAGAAGCTAGCCCAAACCGTGTATGATTTAGAGTTTGAACCACATTTGTCAATATAGGAGAAAACAGAGTAAAACGTAAAATTCAAACTGTTTGTGCAAACGAATGATTCAACGCAGGAGAATGAAACTTGAGCATCCAAGTGGGATTGGTGTACTGATCATTACTTGAAAGTATCATGAATATTGGATGAAAAACTATGTTGAGATTTCAGTAGACTCTAGTTTTTTTAAGTTTGGCAACCCCTTTCAATAAAAGTGTTATTCGCCTGTCTATGCATTAGGCTACATCAAGAGGAAACAAACTTTAGGGATAGAACATAGAACTACTGTACTGTGTCAAGTTTCAAGAAGCTATCACAAACCGTGTTTGATTTAGAGTTCGAACTGCATCTGTGAATATAGGAGAAAACAGAGTGAAACCTAAAAATTCAAACTGTTACTGCAAACGAATGCATTAACCTAGGACAACGAAACTTGGGCATCCAAGTTTGATTGGTGTACTGCTCATTACTTGAAAGTATCATGAAGTTCGGAAAAAAAAATATGTGTTGAGATTTCAGGAGACTGTAGTTTTTTGGCAGCCTAACAACGCCTTTCATTGAAAGTGTTATTCGCCAGTCTCTGCTGAAGGCTATATCAAGAGGAAGCAAACCTTAGGGATAGAATGTAGAACTACTTTATTGTGTCAAGTTTCAAGAAGCTAGCACAAACCGTGTTTGATTTAGAGTTCTATCTGCATCTGTCCATATAGGAGAAAACAGAGTGAAACCTAAAAATTCAAATGTTCCTGCAAACGAATGCTTCAATCTAGGAGAACCAAACTTGTGCATCCAAGTTTGATTGGTGTACTGATCATTACCTGAAGTATCATGAAGTTTGTATGAAAAAATATATGTTGAGATTTCAGGAGACTCTTATTTTTTGGTAGTTTCGCAACCCCTTTCAATGTAAGAGTTATTCGCCAGTCCCTTTTTTAGGCTACATCAAGAAGAAACAAACCTTAGAGATAGAACATAGAACTACAGTATTTTGTCAAGTTTCAAGAAGCTAGCACAAACCGTATTTGATTTAGAGTTCGAACTGCATCTGTCAGTATAGGACAAAACAGAGTGAAACCTAAAAATTCAAACTGTTACTGCAAACGAATGCTTCAACCTAGGAGAACGAAACTTGGGCATCCAAGTTTGATTGCTGCACTGCTCATTACTTGAAAGTATCATGAAGGTCGGAAGAAAAAATATATGATGAGATTTCAGGGGACTGTAGTTTTTTGGCAGCCTAACAACGCCTTTCATTGAATGTGTTATTCAGCAGTCTCTGCTTAAAGCTACATCAAGAGGAAACAAACCTTAGGGATAGAACGTAGAACTACTTTATTGTTTCAAGTTTCAAGAAGCTAGCACAAACCGTGTATGATTTAGAGTTTGAACTACATTTGTCAATATAGGAGAAATCAGAGTGAAACTTAAAAATTCAAACTGTTACTGCAAACGAATGCTTCAACGTAGGAGAATGAAACTTGAGCATCCAAGTGGGATTGGTGTACTGATCATTACTTGAAAGTATCATGAAGATTGGATGAAAAATATATGTTGAGATTTCAGAAGACTCTAGTTTTTGGAAGTTTGGCAACCCCTTTCAATAAAAGTGTTATTCGCCAGTCCCTGCATTAGGCTACATCAAGAGGAAACAAACCTTAGAGATAGAACGTAGAACTACTGTATTGCGTCAAGTTTCAAGAAGCTAGTCCAAACCCTGTATGATATAGAGTTTGAACTACATTTGTCAATATAGGAGAAAACAGAGTGAAACCTAAAAATTCAAACTGTTACTGCAAACGAATGCTTCAACGTAGGAGAATGAAACTTGAGCATCCAAGTTGGATTGGTGTACTGATCATTACTTGAAGGTATCATGAAGATTGGATGAAAAAATATATGTTGAGATTTCAGAAGACTCTAGTTTTTGGAAGTTTGGCAACCCCTTTCAATGAAAGTGTTATTCGCCAGTCCCTGCATTAGGCTACATCAAGAGGAAACAAACATTAGAGATAGAACGTAGAACTACTGTATTGTGTCAAGTTTCAAGAAGCTACCACAAACCGTGTTTGATTTAGAGTTCGAACTGCATCTGTCAATATAGGGAGAAAACAGAGTGAAACCTAAAAATTCAAACTGTTCCTGCAAACGAATGCTTCAACGTAGGAGAATGAAACTTGAGCATCCAAGTGGGATTGGTGTACTGATCATTACTTGAAAGTATCATGAAGATTGGATGAAAAAATATATGTTGAGATTTCAGAAGACTCTAGTTTTTGGAAGTTTGGCAACCCCTTTCAATAAAAGTGTTATTCGCCAGTCCCTGCATTAGGCTACATCAAGAGGAAACAAACTTTAGAGATAGAACTTAGAACTACTGTATTGTGTCAAGTATCAAGAAGCTAGCACAAACCGTGTTTGATTTAGAGTTCGAACTGCATCTGTCAATATAGGACAAAACAGAGTGAAACCTAAAAATCCAAACTGTTACTGCAAAAAAATGCATCAACCTAGGAGAACGAAACTTGGGCATCCAAGTTTGATTGGTGTACTGATCATTACTTGAAAGTATCATGAAGATTGGATGAAAGAATATATGTTGAGATTTCAGAAGACTCTAGTTTTTGGAAGGTTGGCAACCCCTTTCAATAAAAGTGTTATTCGCCAGTCCCTGCATTAGGCTACATCAAGAGGAAACAAACCTTAGAGATAGAACGTAGAACTACTGTATTGTGTCAAGTTTCAAGAAGCTAGCACAAACCGTGTTTGATTTAGAGTTCGAACTGCATCTGTCAATATAGGAGAAAACAGAGTGAAACCTAAAAATTCAAACTGTTACTGCAAACGAATGCATCAACCTAGGAGAACGAAACTTGGGCATCCAAGTTTGATAGGTGTACTGCTCATTACTTGAAAGTATCATGAAGGTCGGAAAAAAATATGTGATGAGATTTCAGGAGACTGTAGTTTTTTGGCAGCCTAACAACGCCTTTCATTGAAAGTGTTATTCGCCAGTCTCTGCTGAAGGCTATAAAAAGAGGAAGCAAACCTTAGGGATAGAATGTAGAACTACTTTATTGTGTCAAGTTTCAAGAAGCTAGCACAAACCGTGTTTGATTTAGAGTTCTATCTGCATCTGTCAATAAAGGAGAAAACAGAGTGAAACCTAAAAATTCAAACCTTTTCCTGCAAACGAATGCTTCAATCTACTAGAACGAAACTTTGGCATCCAAGTTTGATTGGTGTACTGATCATTACCTAAAAGTATCATGAAGTTTGCATGAAAAAATATATGTTGAGATTTCAGGAGACACTTATTTTTTGGAAGTTTCGCAATCCCTTTCAATATAAGCGTTATTCGCCAGTCCCTTGTTAAGGCTACATCAAGAGGAAACAAACCTTAGAGATAGAACATAGAACTACAGTATTTTGTCAAGTTTCAAGAAGCTAGCACAAACCGTGTTTGATTTAGAGTTCGAACTGCATCTGTCAATATAGGACAAAACAGAGTGAAACCTAAAAATTCAAAACAGTTACTACAAACGAATTCTTCAACCTAGGAGAACGAAACTTGGGCATCCAAGTTTGATTGGTGCACTGCTCATTACTTGAAAGTATCATGAAGGTCGGAAGAAAAAATATATGATGAGATTTCAGGAGACTGTAGTTTTTTGGCAGCCTAACAATGCCTTTCATTGAATGTGTTATTCGCCAGTCTCTGCTTAAGGCTACATCAAGAGGAAACAAACCTTAAGGATAGAATGTAGAACTACTTTATTGTGTCAAGTTTCAAGAAGCTAGCACAAACCGTGTTTGATTTAGAGTTCTATCTGCTTCTGTCCATATAGGAGAAAACAGAGTGAAACCTAAAAATTCAAATGTTCCTGCAAACGAATGCTTCAATCTAGGAGAACGAAACTTGGGCATCCAAGTTCGATTGGTGTACTGATCATTACCTGAAAGTATCATGAAATTTGATGAAAAAATATATGTTGACATTTCAGAAGACTCTAGTTTTTGGAAGTTTGCCAACCCCTTTCAATAAAAGTGTTATTTGCCAGTCTGTGCTGAAGGCTACATCAAGAGGAGACAAACCTTAGGGATAGAATGTAGAACTACTTTATTGTGTCAAGTTTCAAGAAGCTAGCACAAACCGTGTTTGATTTAGAGTTGTAGCTGCATCTGTCAATATAGGAGAAAACAGAGTGAAACCTAAAAATTCAAACTGTTACTGCAAACGAATGCATCAACCTAGGAGAACGAAACTTGGGCATCCAAGTTTGATTGGAGTACTGCTCATTACTTGAAAGTATCATGAAGATTGGAGGAAAAAATATATGTTGAGATTTCAGAAGACTCTAGTTTTTGGAAGTTTGCCAACCCCTTTCAATAAAAGTGTTATTCGCCAGTCTGTGCTGAAGGCTACATCAAGAGGAGACAAACCTTAGGGATAGAATGTAGAACTACTTTATTGTGTCAAGTTTCAAGAAGCTAGCACAAACCGTGTTTGATTTAGAGTTCGAACTGCATCTGTCAATATAGGAGAAAACAGAGTGCAACCTAAAAATTCAAACTGTTACTGCAAACGAATGCATCAACCTAGAAGAACGAAACTTGGGCATCCAAGTTTGATTGGTGTACTGTTCATTACTTGAAAGTATCATTAAGGTCGGAAAAAAATATGTGTTGAGATTTCAGGAGACTATAGTTTTTTGGCAGCCTAACAACGCCTTTCATTGAAAGTGTTATTCGCCAGTCTGTGCTGAAGGCTACATCAAGAGGAAACAAACCTTAGTGATAGAATGTAGAACTACTTTATTGTGTCAAGTTTCAAGAAGCTAGCCCAAACCGTGTATGATTTAGAGTTTGAACCACATTTGTCAATATAGGAGAAAACAGAGTAAAACGTAAAATTCAAACTGTTTGTGCAAACGAATGATTCAACGCAGGAGAATGAAACTTGAGCATCCAAGTGGGATTGGTGTACTGATCATTACTTGAAAGTATCATGAATATTGGATGAAAAACTATGTTGAGATTTCAGTAGACTCTAGTTTTTTTAAGTTTGGCAACCCCTTTCAATAAAAGTGTTATTCGCCTGTCTATGCATTAGGCTACATCAAGAGGAAACAAACTTTAGGGATAGAACATAGAACTACTGTACTGTGTCAAGTTTCAAGAAGCTATCACAAACCGTGTTTGATTTAGAGTTCGAACTGCATCTGTGAATATAGGAGAAAACAGAGTGAAACCTAAAAATTCAAACTGTTACTGCAAACGAATGCATTAACCTAGGACAACGAAACTTGGGCATCCAAGTTTGATTGGTGTACTGCTCATTACTTGAAAGTATCATGAAGTTCGGAAAAAAAAATATGTGTTGAGATTTCAGGAGACTGTAGTTTTTTGGCAGCCTAACAACGCCTTTCATTGAAAGTGTTATTCGCCAGTCTCTGCTGAAGGCTATATCAAGAGGAAGCAAACCTTAGGGATAGAATGTAGAACTACTTTATTGTGTCAAGTTTCAAGAAGCTAGCACAAACCGTGTTTGATTTAGAGTTCTATCTGCATCTGTCCATATAGGAAGAAACAGAGTGAAACCTAAAAATTCAAATGTTCCTGCAAACGAATGCTTCAATCTAGGAGAACCAAACTTGTGCATCCAAGTTTGATTGGTGTACTGATCATTACCTGAAGTATCATGAAGTTTGTATGAAAAAATATATGTTGAGATTTCAGGAGACTCTTATTTTTTGGTAGTTTCGCAACCCCTTTCAATGTAAGAGTTATTCGCCAGTCCCTTTTTTAGGCTACATCAAGAAGAAACAAACCTTAGAGATAGAACATAGAACTACAGTATTTTGTCAAGTTTCAAGAAGCTAGCACAAACCGTATTTGATTTAGAGTTCGAACTGCATCTGTCAGTATAGGAAAAAACAGAGTGAAACCTAAAAATTCAAACTGTTACTGCAAACGAATGCTTCAACCTAGGAGAACGAAACTTGGGCATCCAAGTTTGATTGCTGCACTGCTCATTACTTGAAAGTATCATGAAGGTCGGAAGAAAAAATATATGATGAGATTTCAGGGGACTGTAGTTTTTTGGCAGCCTAACAACGCCTTTCATTGAATGTGTTATTCAGCAGTCTCTGCTTAAAGCTACATCAAGAGGAAACAAACCATAGGGATAGAACGTAGAACTACTTTATTGTGTCAAGTTTCAAGAAGCTAGCACAAACCGTGTATGATTTAGAGTTTGAACTACATTTGTCAATATAGGAGAAATCAGAGTGAAACTTAAAAATTCAAACTGTTACTGCAAACGAATGCTTCAACGTAGGAGAATGAAACTTGAGCATCCAAGTGGGATTGGTGTACTGATCATTACTTGAAAGTATCATGAAGATTGGATGAAAAATATATGTTGAGATTTCAGAAGACTCTAGTTTTTGGAAGTTTGGCAACCCCTTTCAATAAAAGTGTTATTCGCCAGTCCCTGCATTAGGCTACATCAAGAGGAAACAAACCTTAGAGATAGAACGTAGAACTACTGTATTGCGTCAAGTTTCAAGAAGCTAGTCCAAACCCTGTATGATATAGAGTTTGAACTACATTTGTCAATATAGGAGAAAACAGAGTGAAACCTAAAAATTCAAACTGTTACTGCAAACGAATGCTTCAACGTAGGAGAATGAAACTTGAGCATCCAAGTTGGATTGGTGTACTGATCATTACTTGAAGGTATCATGAAGATTGGATGAAAAAATATATGTTGAGATTTCAGAAGACTCTAGTTTTTGGAAGTTTGGCAACCCCTTTCAATGAAAGTGTTATTCGCCAGTCCCTGCATTAGGCTACATCAAGAGGAAACAAACATTAGAGATAGAACGTAGAACTACTGTATTGTGTCAAGTTTCAAGAAGCTACCACAAACCGTGTTTGATTTAGAGTTCGAACTGCATCTGTCAATATAGGAGAAAACAGAGTGAAACCTAAAAATTCAAACTGTTCCTGCAAACGAATGCTTCAACGTAGGAGAATGAAACTTGAGCATCCAAGTGGGATTGGTGTACTGATCATTACTTGGAAAGTATCATGAAGATTGGATGAAAAATATATGTTGAGATTTCAGAAGACTCTAGTTTTTGGAAGTTTGGCAACCCCTTTCAATAAAAGTGTTATTCGCCAGTCCCTGCATTAGGCTACATCAAGAGGAAACAAACTTTAGAGATAGAACTTAGAACTACTGTATTGTGTCAAGTATCAAGAAGCTAGCACAAACCGTGTTTGATTTAGAGTTCGAACTGCATCTGTCAATATAGGACAAAACAGAGTGAAACCTAAAAATCCAAACTGTTACTGCAAAAAAATGCATCAACCTAGGAGAACGAAACTTGGGCATCCAAGTTTGATTGGTGTACTGATCATTACTTGAAAGTATCATGAAGATTGGATGAAAGAATATATGTTGAGATTTCAGAAGACTCTAGTTTTTGGAAGGTTGGCAACCCCTTTCAATAAAAGTGTTATTCGCCAGTCCCTGCATTAGGCTACATCAAGAGGAAACAAACCTTAGAGATAGAACGTAGAACTACTGTATTGTGTCAAGTTTCAAGAAGCTAGCACAAACCGTGTTTGATTTAGAGTTCGAACTGCATCTGTCAATATAGAAGAAAACAGAGTGAAACCTAAAAATTCAAACTGTTACTGCAAACGAATGCATCAACCTAGGAGAACGAAACTTGGGCATCCAAGTTTGATAGGTGTACTGCTCATTACTTGAAAGTATCATGAAGGTCGGAAAAAAAATATGTGATGAGATTTCAGGAGACTGTAGTTTTTTGGCAGCCTAACAACGCCTTTCATTGAAAGTGTTATTCGCCAGTCTCTGCTGAAGGCTATAAAAAGAGGAAGCAAACCTTAGGGATAGAATGTAGAACTACTTTATTGTGTCAAGTTTCAAGAAGCTAGCACAAACCGTGTTTGATTTAGAGTTCTATCTGCATCTGTCAATAAAGGAGAAAACAGAGTGAAACCTAAAAATTCAAACTGTTCCTGCAAACGAATGCTTCAATCTAGGAGAACGAAACTTTGGCATCCAAGTTTGATTGGTGTACTGATCATTACCTAAAAGTATCATGAAGTTTGCATGAAAAAATATATGTTGAGATTTCAGGAGACACTTATTTTTTGGAAGTTTCGCAATCCCTTTCAATATAAGCGTTATTCGCCAGTCCCTTGTTAAGGCTACATCAAGAGGAAACAAACCTTAGAGATAGAACATAGAACTACAGTATTTTGTCAAGTTTCAAGAAGCTAGCACAAACCGTGTTTGATTTAGAGTTCGAACTGCATCTGTCAATATAGGACAAAACAGAGTGAAACCTAAAAATTCAAACTGTTACTACAAACGAATTCTTCAACCTAGGAGAACGAAACTTGGGCATCCAAGTTTGATTGGTGCACTGCTCATTACTTGAAAGTATCATGAAGGTCGGAATAAAAAATATATGATGAGATTTCAGGAGACTGTAGTTTTTTGGCAGCCTAACAATGCCTTTCATTGAATGTGTTATTCGCCAGTCTCTGCTTAAGGCTACATCAAGAGGAAACAAACCTTAAGGATAGAATGTAGAACTACTTTATTGTGTCAAGTTTCAAGAAGCTAGCACAAACCGTGTTTGATTTAGAGTTCTATCTGCTTCTGTCCATATAGGAGAAAACAGAGTGAAACCTAAAAATTCAAATGTTCCTGCAAACGAATGCTTCAATCTAGGAGAACGAAACGTGGGCATCCAAGTTCGATTGGTGTACTGATCATTACCTGAAAGTATCATGAAATTTGGATGAAAAAATATATGTTGACATTTCAGAAGACTCTAGTTTTTGGAAGTTTGCCAACCCCTTTCAATAAAAGTGTTATTTGCCAGTCTGTGCTGAAGGCTACATCAAGAGGAGACAAACCTTAGGGATAGAATGTAGAACTACTTTATTGTGTCAAGTTTCAAGAAGCTAGCACAAACCGTGTTTGATTTAGAGTTGTAGCTGCATCTGTCAATATAGGAGAAAACAGAGTGAAACCTAAAAATTCAAACTGTTACTGCAAACGAATGCATCAACCTAGGAGAACGAAACTTGGGCATCCAAGTTTGATTGGTGTACTGCTCATTACTTGAAAGTATCATGAAGGTCGGAAAAAAAATATGTGTTGAGATTTCAGGAGACTCTAGTTTTTTGGCAGCCTAACAACGCCTTTCATTGAAACTGTTATTCGCCAGTCTGTGCTGAAGGCTACATCAAGAGGAAACAAACCTTAGAAATAGAATGTAGAACTACTTTATTGTGTCAAGTTTCAAGAAGCTATCCCAAACCGTGTATGATTTAGAGTTTGAGCCACATTTGTCAATATAATAGAAAACAGAGTGAAACCTAAAAATTCAAACTGTTACTGCAAACGAATGCATCAACCGAGGAGAACAAAACTTGGGCATCCAAGTTTGATTGGTGTACTGCTCATTACTTTAAAGTATCATGAAGGTTTGAAAAAAACTATGTGTTGAGATTTCAGGAGACTGTAGTTTTTTGGCAGCCTAACAATGCCTTTCATTGAAAGTGTTATTCGCCAGTCCCTGCATTAGGCTACATCAAGAGGAAACAAACCTTAGAGATAGAACGTAGATCTACATGATTGTGTCAAGTTTCATGAAGCTAGCACAAACCGTGTTTGATTTAGAGTTCTATGTGCATCTGTCAATGTAGGAGAAAACAGATTGAAACCTAAAAATTCAAACTGTTCCTGCAAACGAATGCTTCAATCTAGGAGAATGAAACTTGAGCATCCAAGTGGCATTGGTGTACTGATCATTACTTGAAAGTATCATGAAGATTGGATGAAAAAATATATGTTGAGATTTCAGAAGACTCTCGTTTTTGGAAGTTTGGCAACCCCTTTCAATAAAAGTGTTATTCGCCAGTCCCTGAATTAGGCTACAACAAGAGGAAACAAACCTTAGTGATAGAACGTAGAACTAATTTATTGTGTCAAGTTTCAAGAAGCTAGCACAAACCACGTTTGAATTAGAGTTCGAACTGCATCTGTCAATATAGGAGAAAACAGAGAGAAACCTAAAAATTCAAACTGTTACTGCAAAAGAATGCATCAACCTAGGAGAACGAAACTTGGGCATCCAAGTTTGATTGGTGTACTGCTCATTACTTGAAAGTATCATTAAGGTCGGAAAAAAAATATGTGTTGAGATTTCAGGAGACTCTAGTTTTTTGGCAGACTAACAACGCCTTTCATTGCAAGCATTATTCCCCAGACTGTGCTGAAGGCTACATCAAGAGGAAACAAACCTTAGGGATAGAATGTAGAACTACTTTATTGTGTCAAGTTTCAAGAAGCTAGCACAAACCGTGTATGATTTAGAGTTTGAACTACATTTGTCAATATAGGAGAAAACAGAGTGAAATTGAAAAATTCACACTGTTAATGCAAACGAATGCTTCAACGTAGTAGAACGAAACTTGGGCATCCAAGTTTCATTGGTGTACTGATCATTACCTGAAAGTATCATGAAGTTTGGATGAAAAAATATATGTTGAGAATTCAGGAGACTGTAGTTGTTTGGCAGCCTAACAATGCCTTTCATTGAAAGTGTTATTCGCCAGTCTCTGCTGAAGGCTACATCAAGAGGAAGCAAACCTTAGGGATAGAATGTAGAACTACTTATTGTGTCAAGTTTCAAGAATGTAGCACAAACCGTGTTTGATTTAAAGTTCTAACTGCATCTGTCAATATAGGAGAAAACAGAGTGAAACCTAAAAATTCAAACTTTCCTGCAAACGAGTGCTTCAACCTAGAAGAACAAAACTTGGGCATCCAAGTGGGATTGGTGTACTGATCATTACTTGAATGTATCATGAAGATTGTATGAAAAACTATATGTTGAGATTTCAGGAGACTCTAGTTTTTTGGAAGTTTGTCAACCCCTTTCAATAAAAGTGTTATTCGCCAGTCCCTGCATTAGGCTACATCAAGAGGAAACAAACCTTAGAGATAGAACGTAGAACTACTGTATTGTGTCAAGTATCCAGAAGCTAGAACAAACCGTGTTTGATTTAGAGTTCGAACTGCATCTGTCAAAATAGGAGAAAACAGAGTGCAACCTAAAAATTCAAACTGTTACTGCAAACGAATGCATCAACCTAGGAGAAAGAAACTTGGGTATCCAAGTTTGATTGGTGTACTGCTCATTACTTGAAAGTATCGTGAAGGTCGGAAAAAAAAAATATGTGTTGAGATTTCAGGAGACTGTAGTTTTTTGGCAGCCTAACAACACCTTTCATTGAAAGTGTTATTCGCCAGTCTCTGCTGAAGGCTACATCAAGAGGAAGCAAACCTTAGGGATAAAATGTAGAACTACTTTATTGTGTCAAGTTTCAAGAAGCTAGCACAAACCGTGAATGATTTAGAGTTTGAACTACAATTGTCAATATAGGAGAAAACAGATGTGAAACCTAAAAATTCAAACTGTTACTGCAAACGAATGCATCAACCTAGGAGAATGAAACTTGGGCATCCAAGTTTGATTGGTGTACTGCTCATTACTTGAAAGTATCATGAAGGTCGGAAAAAAAAATATGTGTTAAGATTTCAGGAGACTTTAGTTTTTTGGCAGCCTAACAACGCCTTTCATTGAAAGTGTTATTCGCCAGTCTGTGCTGAAGGCTACATCAAGAGGAAACAATCCTTAGGGATAGAATGTAGAACTACTTTATTGTGCCAACTTTCAAGAAGCTAGCACAAACCGTGTTTGATTTAGAGTTCTAGCTGCATCTGTCAATATAGGAGAAAACAGAGTTAAACCTAAAAATTCAAACTGTTACTGCAAACGAATGCATCAACCTAGGAGAACGAAACTTGGGCATCCAAGTTTGATTGGTGTACTGCTCATTACTTGAAAGTATCATGAAGGTCGGAAAAAAAAATATGTGTTGAGATTTCAGGAGACTGTAGTTTTTTGGCAGGATAACAACGCCTTTCATTGAAAGTGTTATTCGCCAGTCTCTGCTGAAGGCTACATCAAGAGGAAGCAAAACTTAGGGATTGAATGTAGAACTACTTTATTGTGTCAAGTTTCAAGAAGCTAGCACAAACCGTGTTTGATTTAGAGTTCTATCTGCATCTGTCATTATAGGAGAAAACAGAGTGAAACCTAAAAATTCAAACTGTTCCTGCAAACGAATGCTTCCATCTAGGAGAACGAAACTTGGGCATCCAAGTTTGATTGGTGTACTGATCATTACTTGAAAGTATCATGAAGATTGGAGGAAAAAATATATGTTGAGATTTCAGAAGACTCTAGTTTTTGGAAGTTTGCCAACCCCTTTCAATAAAAGTGTTATTCGCCAGTCTGTGCTGAAGGCTACATCAAGAGGAGAAAAACCTTAGGGATAGAATGCAGAACTACTTTATTGTGTCAAGTTTCAAGAAGCTAGCACAAACCGTGTTTGATTTAGAGTTCGAACTGCATCTGTCAATATAGGAGAAAACAGAGTGCAACCTAAAAATTCAAACTGTTACTGCAAACGAATGCATCAACCTAGAAGAACGAAACTTGGGCATCCAAGTTTGATTGGTGTACTGTTCATTACTTGAAAGTATCATTATGGTCGGAAAAAAATATGTGTTGAGATTTCAGGAGACTCTAGTTTTTTGGCAGCCTAACAACGCCTTTCGTTGAAAGTGTTATTCGCCAGTCTGTGCTGAAGGCTACATCAAGAGGAAACAAACCTTAGTGATAGAATGTAGAACTACTTTATTGTGTCAAGTTTCAAGAAGCTAGCCCAAACCGTGTATGATTTAGAGTTTGAACCACATTTGTCAATATAGGAGAAAACAGAGTAAAACGTAAAATTCAAACTGTTTGTGCAAACGAATGCTTCAACGCAGGAGAATGAAACTTGAGCATCCAAGTGGGACTGGTGTACTGATCATTACTTGAAAGTATCATGAAGATTGGATGAAAAAATATATGTTGAGATTTCAGAAGACTCTAGTTTTTGGAAGTTTGGCAACCCCTTTCAATAAAAGTGTTATTCGCCAGTCCCTGCATTAGGCTACATCAAGAGGAAACAAACCTTAGAGAGAGAACGTAGAACTATTGTATTGTGTCAAGTTTCAAGAAGCTAGCACAAACCGTGTTTGATTTAGAGTTCGAACTGCATCTGTCAATATAGGAGAAAACAGAGTGAAACCTAAAAATTCAAACTGTTACTGCAAACGAATGCATCAACCTAGGAGAACGAAACTTGGGCATCCAAGTTTGATTGGTGTACTGCTCATTACTTGAAAGTATCATGAAGGTCAGAAAAAAAAAATATGTGTTGAGATTTCAGGAGACTGTAGTTTTTTGGCAGCCAAACAACGCCTTCCATTGAAATTGTTATTCGCCAGTCTCTGCTGAAGGCTACATCAATAGGAAGCAAACCTTAGGGATAGAACGTAGAACTACTTCATTGTGTCACGTTTCAAGAAGCTAGCACAAAACGTGTTTGACTTAGAATTCTATCTGCATCTGTCAATGTAGGAGAAAACAGAGTGAAACCTAAAAATTCAAACTGTTCCTGCAAACGAATGCTTCAATCTAGAAGAACGAAACTTGGGCATCCAAGTTTGATTGGTGTACTGCTCATTACTTGAAAGTATCATGAAGGTCGGAAAAAAAAATATGTGTTAAGATTTCAGGAGACTTTAGATTTTGGCAGCCTAACAACGCCTTTCATTGAAAGTGTTATTCGCCAGTCTGTGCTGAAGGCTACATCAAGAGGAAACAAACCATAGGGATAGAATGTAGAACTACTTTATTGTGTCAAGTTTCAAGAAGCTAGCACAAAACGTGTTTGATTTAGAGTTCAAACTGCATCTGTCTATATAGGACAAAACAGAGTGAAACCTAAAAATTCAAACTGTTACTGCAAACGAATGCTTCAACCTAGGAGAACGAAACTTGGGCATCCATGTTTGATTGGTGCACTGCTCATTACTTGAAAGTATCATGAAGGTCGGAAAAAAAATATGTGTTGAGATTTCAGGAGACTCTAGTTTTTTGGCAGAAAACAACGCCTTTCATTGAAAGTGTTATTCGCCAGTCTGTGCTGAAGGCTACATCAAGAGGAAACAAACCTTAGGGATAGAATGTAGAACTACTTTATTGTGTCAAGTTTCAAGAAGCTAGCCCATACCATGTATGATTTAGAGTTTGAAACACATTTGTCAATATAGGAGAAAACAGAGTGAATCCTAAAAATTCAAACTGTTACTGCAAACGAATGCTTCAACGTAGGAGAATGAAACTTGAGCATCCAAGTGGGATTGGTGTACTGATCATTACTTGAAAGTATCATGAAGATTGGATAAAAAAATATATGTTGAGATTTCAGAAGACTCTGGTTTTTGGAATTTTGGCAACCCCTTTCAATAAAAGTGTTATTCGCCAGTCCCTGTATTAGCCTTCATCAAGAGGAAACAAACCTTAGAGATAGAACGTAGAACTACTGTATTGTGTCAAGTTTGAAGAAGCTAGCACAAACCATGTTTGATTTAGAGTTCTAACTGCATCTGTCAATATAGGAGAAAACAGAGTGAAACCTAAAAATTCAAACTGTTACTGCAAACGAATGCATCAACCTAGGAGAACGAAACTTGGGCATCGAAGTGTGATTGGTGTACTGCTCATTACTTGAAAGTATCATGAAGTTCGGAAAAAAAAATATGTGTTGAGATTTCAGGAGACTGTAGTTTTTTGGCAGCCTAACAACGCCTTTCATTGAAAGTGTTATTCGCCAGTCTCTGCTGAAGGCTACATCAAGAGGAAGCAAACCTTAGGGATAGAATGTAGAACTACTTTATTGTGTCAAGTTTCAAGAAGCTAGCACAAACCGTGTATGATTTAGAGTTTAACTACAATTGTCAATATAGGAGAAAACAGAGTGAAATTAAAAATTCAAACTGTTACTGCAAACGAATGCATCAACCTAGGAGAATGAAACTTGGGCATCCAAGTTTGATTGGTGTACTGCTCATTACTTGAAAGTATCATGAAGTTCGGAAAAAAAAAATATGTGTTAAGATTTCAGGAGACTTTAGTTTTATGGCAGCCTAACCACGCCTTTCAATGAAAGTGTTATTCGCCAGTCTGTGCTGAAGGCTACATCAAGAGGAAACAAACCTTAGGGATAGAATGTAGAACTACTTTATTGTGTCAAGTTTCAAGAAGCTAGCAAAAACCGTGTTTGATTTATAGTTCTAGCTGCATCTGTCAATATAGGAGAAAACAGAGTGCAACCTAAAAATTCAAACTGTTACTGCAAACGAATGCATCAACCTAGGAGAACGAAACTTGGGCATCCAAGTTTGATTGGTGTACTGATCATTACCTGAAAGTATCATGAAGTTTGGATGAAAAAATATATGTTGTGATTTCAGGAGACTCCTGTTTTTTGGCAGCATAACAACGCCTTTCATTGAAAGTGTTATTCGCCAGTCTCTGCTGAAGGCTACATCAAGAGGAAGCAAACATTAGGGATAGAATGTAGAACTACTTTATTGTGTCAAGTTTCAAGAAGCTAGCACAAACCGTTTTGATTTAGAGTTCTATCTGCATCTGTCAATATAGGAGAAAACAGAGTGAAACCTAAAAATTCAAACTGTTCCTGCAAACGAATGCAGCAACCTAGGAGAACAAAACTTGGGCATCCAAGTTTGATTGGTATACTGATCATTACCTGAAAGTATCATGAAGTTTGGATGAAAAAATATATGTTGTGATTTCAGGAGACTGTAGTTTTTTAGCAGCCTAACAACGCCTTTCATTGAAAGTGTTATTCGCCAGTCTCTGCTGAAGGCTACATCAAGAGGAAGCAAACATTAGGGATAGAATGCAGAACTACTTTATTGTGTCAAGTTTCAAGAAGCTAGCACAAACCGTTTTGATTTAGAGTTCTATCTGCATCTGTCAATATAGGAGAAAACAGAGTGAAACCTAAAAATTCAAACTGTTCCTGCAAACGAATGCATCAACCTAGGAGAACGAAACTTGGGCATCCAAGTTTGATTGGTGTACTGATCATTACCTGAAAGTGTCATGAAGTTTGGATGAAAAAATATATGTTGAGATTTCAGGAGACTCTTATTTTTTAGAAGTTTCGCAACCCCTTTCAATATAAGAGTTATTCGCGAGTCCCTTGTTTAGGCTACATCAAGAGGAAACACACCTTAGAGATAGAACGTAGAACTACAGTATTTTGTCAAGTTTCAAGAAGCTAGCACAAACCGTGTTTGATTTAGAGTTCGAATTGCATCTGTCAATATAGGAGAAAACAGAGTGAAACCTAAAAATTCAAACTGTTCCCGCAAATGAGAGCTTCAACCTAGAAGAACAAAACTTGGGCATCCAAGTGGGATTGGTGTACTGATCATTACTTGAATGTATCATGAAGATTGGATGAAAAAATAAATGTTGAGATTTCAGGAGACTCTAATTTTTTGGAAGTTTGGCAACCCCTTTCAATAAAAGTGTTATTCGCCAGTCCCTGCATTAGGCTACATCAAGAGGAAACAAACCTTAGAGATAGAACATAGAACTACTGTATTGTGTCAAGTATCAAGAAGCTAGAACAAACCGTGTTTGATTTAGAGTTTGAACTGCATTTGTCAATGTAGGAGAAAACAGAGTGCAACCTAAAAATTCAAACAGTTACTGCAAACGAATGCATCAACCTAGGAGAACGAAACTTGGGCATCCAAGGTTAATTGGTGTACTGCTCATTACTTGAAAATATCATTAAGGTCAGAAAAAAAATATGTGTTGAGATTTCAGGAGACTCTAGTTTTTTTGCAGACTAACAACGCCTTTCATTGAAAGCGTTATTCCCCAGTCTGTGCTGAAGGCTACATCAAGAGGAAACAAACCTTAGGGATAGAATGTAGAACTACTTTATTGTGTCAAGTTTCAAGAAGCTAGCACAAACCGTGTATGATTTACAGTTTGAACTACATTTGTCAATATAGGAGAAAACAGAGTGAAACCTAAAAATTCAAACTGTTACTGCAAACGAATGCATCAACCTAGGAGAACGAAACTTGGGCATCCAAGGTTGATTGGTGTACTGCTCATTATTTGAAAGTATCATTAAGGTCGGAAAAAAAATATGTGTTGAGATTTCAGGAGACTCCTGTTTTTTGGCAGCATAACAACGCCTTTCATTGAAAGTGTTATTCGCCAGTCTCTGCTGAAGGCTACATCAATAGGAAGCAAACATTAGGGATAGAATGTAGAACTACTTTATTGTGTCAAGTTTCATCAAGCTAACACATACCGTTTTGATTTAGAGTTCTATCTGCATCTGTCAATATAGGAGAAAACAGAGTGAAACCTAAAAATTCAAACTGTTCCTGCAAACGAATGCATCAACCTAGGAGAACGAAACTTGGGCATCCAAGTTTGATTGGTGTACTGATCATTACCTGAAAGTATCATGAAGTTTGGATGAAAAAATATATGTTGTGATTTCAGGAGACTGTAGTTTTTTACCAGCCTAACAACGCCTTTCATTGAAAGTATTATTCGCCAGTCTCTGCTGAAGGCTACATCAAGAGGAAGAAAACATTAGGGATAGAATGCAGAACTACTATATTGTGTCAAGTTTCAAGAAGCTAGCACAAACCGTTTTGATTTAGAGTTCTATCTGCATCTGTCAATATAGGAGAAAACAGAGTGAAACCTAAAAATTCAACTGTTCCTGCAAACGAATGCATCAACCTAGGAGAACGAAACTTGGGCATCCAAGTGGGATTGGTGTACTGATCATTACCTGAAAGTGTCATGAAGTTTGGATGAAAAAATATATGTTGAGATTTCAGGAGACTCTTATTTTTTAGAAGTTTCACAACCCCTTTCAATATAAGAGTTATTCGCGCGTCCCTTGTTTAGGCTACATCAAGAGGAAACACACCTTAGTGATAGAACATAGAACTACAGTATTTTGTCAAGTTTCAAGAAGCTAGCACAAACCGTGTTTGATTTAGAGTTCGAATTGCATCTGTCAATATAGGAGAAAACAGAGTGAAACCTAAAAATTCAAACTGTTCCCGCAAACGAGTGCTTCAACCTTGAAGAACAAAACTTGGGCATCCAAGTGGGATTGGTGTACTGATCATTACTTGAATGTATCATGAAGATTGGATGAAAAAATAAATGTTGAGATTTCAGGAGACTCTAATTTTTTGGAAGTTTGGCAACCCCTTTCAATAAAAGTGTTATTCGCCAGTCCCTGCATTAGGCTACATCAAGAGGAAACAAACCTTAGAGATAGAACACAGAACTACTGTATTGTGTCAAGTATCAAGAAGCTAGAACAAACCGTGTTTGATTTAGAGTTTGAACTGCATCTGTCAATGTAGGAGAAAACAGAGTGCAACCTAAAAATTCAAACAGTTACTGCAAACGAATGCATCAACCTAGGAGAACGAAACTTGGGCATCCAAGGTTGATTGGTGTACTGCTCATTACTTGAAAATATCATTAAGGTCCGAAAAAAAATATGTGTTGAGATTTCAGGAGACTCTAGTTTTTTTGCAGACTAACAACGCCTTTCATTGAAAGCGTTATTCCCCAGTCTGTGCTGAAGGCTACATCAAGAGGAAACAAACCTTAGGGATAGAATGTAGAACTACTTTATTGTGTCAAGTTTCAAGAAGCTAGCACAAACCGTGTATGATTTACAGTTTGAACTACATTTGTCAATATAGGAGAAAACAGAGTGAAACCTAAAAATTCAAACTGTTAATGCAAACGAATGCTTCAACGTAGTAGAATGAAACTTGAGCATCCAAGTGGGATTGGTGTACTGATCATTACTTGAAAGTATCATGAAGATTGGAGGAAAATAATATGTTGAGATTTCAGAAGGCTCTAGTTTTTTGAAGTTTGGCAACCCTTTTCAATAAAAGTGATATTCGCCAGTCCCTGCATTAGGCTACATCAAGAGGAAACAAACCTTAGGGATAGAATGTAGAACTATTTATTGTGTCAAGTTTCAAGAAGCTAGCACAAACCGTGTTTGATTTAAAGTTCTAACAGCATCTGTCAATATAGGAGAAAAACAGAGTGAAACCTAAAAATTCAAACTGTTACTGCAAACGAATGCATCAACCTAGGAGAACGAAACTTGGGCATCCAAGTTTGATTGGTGTACTGATCATTACCTGAAAGTATCATGAAGTTTGGATGAAAAATATATGTTGTGATTCAGGAGACTGTAGTTTTTAGCAGCCTAACAACGCCTTTCATTGAAAGTATTATTCGCCAGTCTCTGCTGAAGGCTACATCAAGAGGAAGCAAACTTAGGGATAGAATGCAGAACTACTATATTGTGTCAAGTTTCAAGAAGCTAGCACAAACCGTTTTGATTTAGAGTTCTATCTGCATCTGTCAATATAGGAGAAAACAGAGTGAAAACCTAAAAATTCAAACTGTTCCTGCAAACGAATGCATCAACCTAGGAGAACGAAACTTGGGCATCCAAGTGGGATTGTGTGTACTGATCATTACCTGAAAGTGTCATGAAGTTTGGATGAAAAAATATATGTTGAGATTTCAGGAGACTCTTATTTTTTAGAAGTTTCGCAACCCCTTTCAATATAAGAGTTATTCGCGAGTCCCTTGTTTAGGCTACATCAAGAGGAAACACACCTTAGAGATAGAACGTAGAACTACAGTATTTTGTCAAGTTTCAAGAAGCTAGCACAAACCGTGTTTGATTTAGAGTTCGAATTGCATCTGTCAATATAGGAGAAAACAGAGTGAAACCTAAAAATTCAAACTGTTCCCGCAAACGAGTGCTTCAACCTAGAAGAACAAAACTTGGGCTCCAAGTGGGATTGGTGTACTGATCATTAATTGAATATATCATGAAGATTGGATGAAAAAATAAATGTTGAGATTTCAGGAGACTCTAATTTTTTGGAAGTTTGGCAACCCCTTTCAATAAAAGTGTTATTCGCCAGTCCCTGCATTAGGCTACATCAGAGGAAACAAACCTTAGAGATAGAACACAGAACTCCTGTATTGTGTCAAGTATCAAGAAGCTAGAACAAACCGTGTTTGATTTAGAGTTTAAACTGCATCTGTCAATGTAGGAGAAAACAGAGTGCAACCTAAAAATTCAAACAGTTACTGCAAACGAATGCATCAACCTAGGAGAACGAAACTTGGGCATCCAAGGTTGATTGGTGTACTGCTCATTACTTGAAAATATCATTAAGGTCAGAAAAAAAATATGTGTTGGGATTTCAGGAGACTCTAGTTTTTTTGCAGACTAACAACGCCTTTCATTGAAAGCGTTATTCCCCAGTCTGTGCTGAAGGCTACATCAAGAGGAAACAAACTTAAGGGATAGAATGTAGAACTACTTTATTGTGTCAAGTTTCAAGAAGCTAGCACAAACCGTGTATGATTTACAGTTTGAACTACATTTGTCAATATAGGAGAAAACAGAGTGAAACCTAAAAAATTCAAACTGTTAATGCAAACGAATGCTTCAACGTAGTAGAATGAAACTTGAGCATCCAAGTGGGATTGGTGTACTGATCATTACTTGAAAGTATCATGAAGATTGGAGGAAAAAATATATGTTGAGATTTCAGAAGGCTCTAGTTTTTGGAAGTTTGGCAACCCTTTACAATAAAAGTGATATTCGCCAGTCCCTGCATTAGGCTACATCAAGAGGAAACAAACCTTAGGGATAGAATGTAGAACTACTTATTGTGTCAAGTTTCAAGAAGCTAGCACAAACCGTGTTTGATTTAAAGTTCTAACTGCATCTGTCAATATAGGAGAAAACAGAGTGAAACCTAAAAATTCAAACTGTTACTGCAAACGAATGCATAACCTAGGAGAAACGAAACTTGGGCATCCAAGTTTGATTGGTGTACTGCTCATTACTTGAAAGTATCATGAAGGTCGGAAAAAAAAATAGGTGTTAAAGATTTCAGGAGACTCCTTTTTTTGGCAGCATAACAACGCCTTTCATTGAAAGTGTTATTCGCCAGTCTCTGCTGAAGGCTACATCAAGAGGAAGCAAACATTAGGGATAGAATGTAGAACTACTTTATTGTGTCAAGTTTCAAGAAGCTAGCACAAACCGTTTTGATTTAGAGTTCTATCTGCATCTGTCAATATAGGAGAAAACAGAGTGAAACCTAAAAATTCAAACTGTTCATGCAAACGAATGCAGCAACCTAGGAGAACGAAACTTGGGCATCCAAGTTTGATTGGTGTACTGATCATTACCTGAAAGTATCATGAAGTTTGGATGAAAAAATATATGTTGTGATTTCAGGAGACTGTAGTTTTTTAGCAGCCTAACAACGCCTTTCATTGAAAGTGTTATTCGCCAGGCTCTGCTGAAGGCTACATCAAGAGGAAGCAAACATTAGGGATAGAATGCAGAACTACTTTATTGTGTCAAGTTTCAAGAAGCTAGCACAAACCGTTTTGATTTAGAGTTCTATCTGCATCTGTCAATATAGGAGAAAACAGAGTGAAACCTAAAAATTCAAACTGTTCCTGCAAACGAATGCATCAACCTAGGAGAACGAAACTTGGGCATCCAAGTTTGATTGGTGTACTGATCATTACCTGAAAGTGTCATGAAGTTTGGATGAAAAAATATATGTTGAGATTTCAGGAGACTCTTATTTTTTAGAAGTTTCGCAACCCCTTTCAATATAAGAGTTATTCGCGAGTCCCTTGTTTAGGCTACATCAAGAGGAAACACACCTTAGATATAGAACGTAGACTACAGTATTTTGTCAAGTTTCAAGAAGCTAGCACAAACCGTGTTTGATTTAGAGTTCGAATTGCATCTGTCAATATATTAGAAAACAGAGTGAAACCTAAAAATTCAAACTGTTCCCGCAAACGAGTGCGTCAACCTAGAAGAACAAAACTTGGGCATAAAGTGGGATTGGTGTACTGATCATTACTTGAAAGTATCATGAAGGTCGGAAAAAAAAATATGTGTTGAGATTTCAGGAGACTGTAGTTTTTTGGCAGCTTAACAACGCCTTTCTTTGAAAGTGTTATTCGCCAGTCTCTGCTGAAGGCTACATCAAGAGGAAGCAATCCTTAGAGATAGAACGTAGAACTACTGTATTGTGTCAAGTATCAAGAAGCTAGCACAAACCGTGTTTGATTTAGAGTTCCAGCTGCATCTGTCAATATAGGAGAAAACAGAGTGAAACCTAGAAATTCAAAGTGTTACTGCAAACGAATGCATCAACCTAGAAGAACGAATCTTGGGCATCTAAGTTTGATTGGTATACTGCTCATTACTTGAAAGTATCATTAAGGTCGGAAAAAAAATATGTGTTGAGATTTCAGGAGACTGTAGTTTTTTGGCAGCCCCACAACGCCTTTCATTGAAAGTGTTATTCGCCAGTCTGTGCTGAAGGCTACATCAAGAGGAAACAAACCTTAGGGATAGAATGTAGAACTACTTTATTGTGTCAAGTTTCAAGAAGCTAGCACAAACCGTGTATGATTTAGAGTTTGAACTACATTTGTCAATATAGGAGAAAACAGAGTGAAACCTAAAAATTCAAACTGTTAATCCAAACGAATGCTTCAACGTAGGAGAATGAAACTTGAGCATCCAAGTGGGATTGGTGTACTGATCATTACTTGAAAGTATCATGAAGTTTGGATGAAAAAATATATGTTGAGATTTCGGAGACTCTTATTTTTTGGAAGTTTCGCAACCCCTTTCAATATAAGAGTTATTCGCCATTCCCTGCTTTAGGCTACATCAAGAGG